>NC_142734.1:353862-526362 GCF_051943395.1 Hippocampus bargibanti | reverse complement strand
AAACATTGAAAAATATGAAATATGAGTTCATCAGTGATTTCCTACATCTGGTATAATGTTGCTGTCCATATTTTGAAACCGTAAAAATGATGAGGGGATTTTTTCGTGGACCACTAGACTTTGCTTAACTCCTATAACTTGGCGTCAGAGATATTCGATCAGACACTGCGGACAAAGGCTCCAACACAGGAAGATTGTCTTTTACTGCCGGCAGGGGACGCAGCCCTTCACGACAGACAACCAAATTCTGCAGCCCTCTGCCAAGCTATTTATTGAGTGTATATGCAAATTAAAGTGATACGTGAGTAAAACAGTTTTCTTGATTACGATACCACGCCCCTGGACGTTCTAAGCACCAACAGCTAGAAGCAATAAAACATTGTCTCCATGAACTGATAAATTTGTAACCTGGCTAATGAGCTCTTCCTGTGAGGGAGTTTCAAGTCCTAAATTACTTCTGTGACGAAGGAATTTCCCAAGTCCTCGATTCTGTCCAAGGCCAGATCTCCTAGATGAAGATGAAAAGTTAACAGGTCGTGTCTATTACATTCAGATTGACCGTTGGTTTCTGTGCTTTCATTGTGTACTCGAGTCACACATGTTCACTAAGCATATAACATCAAACTTTTAAATATGATAACTTCTATTCTGTCTAATCGCTATCACTTGGTCTTGGTTATTTGAGTTCAATCAAAATTCAAATGATGTTTATGTCAGAGAACTACTGCAGACTTTGATGAGTCTCGCGGTCCACACAGCGGTGATGTTCCGTTGCCTCACTCCGCGATTGGAGTTCATTGGCAGGTCAGTCCGTAAACTGACAACAAACAGGCGCTTGCTCGGACCGCACGGGCATATCATCGAAAAATTGGTTTGGAGACTTGGGAATACAAATTGAGTGATATCACATATTCTGCAGTCAATTGTGTCGTTATTTCCTCAGGGTGTCTAGGATTAAAAAAAGGGAACCCAAAGGAAGTGGGCATTGAGGATAAAATTAGATTGGAGCTAATTAGCGGCACAGTCGATAGTGAATTGAGTTGATATGCATCCTTTATGACTTAACGAGATATCAGATAAGCGAGGGTAAGAAAATGCAACCACAACATGAGGCGATGGATGCAGGTGATAGTGCGCTAAAGAGCCGACTCGCCGCATTAGCTGAAATGCGGCCGTTGTTGTTGTTGTTGTCGTTTGGCAAAGTTCCCAGATTTAAAATTGAGGAGACACGGAAGAAAGGTTGTCAGTAGCGTCAAGGGTACCATTTGTAATCAAGCCAAAGCACATAAGGGCACAATAAAGGAAGTTGGGGTCATTCTCAATGACATTTTTAATTAAAAAAAAAGACAATATTTTGGACAGCCGCTCTCATTTAGACCTCATATAACTCCAGACCCATATCATTTCGGAATTAACTATCTTTTTATAAAATAATAGAGTTTAAGGTTTCTTATGCTGCATTTAATGTTTATGTACAGTGATACCTTGGCTTACAAACTTAATTGGTTCCCAGACAGTGTGTAAGGCGGAAAATGTGTATCCCAAAAATTAATTTACCAAAGGAAACTATTCAAATGAGAATAATCCGTTCCCAGGTCCCCATAAAACATCATTTTCAACTAAATAAGCCTTAAAACTACACAAAATAGACCTTATTTTATGTATAATAAATGTGATATGCTATTATAATTAAATAAATAAACTGTACAGTATAATAAAGCTGGAATGGATGGAATGGATAGCTTTTTGCATAAAGTGTCACAAGGAGCTCCGGGTTGTACATCCTGGAAGTTATTGCAACTTTAATAAGAGGAAAAAAGTTCATACCACAAAAGGTAAAACGATATTTTAACCAATTTCACCAGCGCTGTATCATCGGGGTCGCGGATACATGCACGTGCTGATCGGCTAACAGCGAACCAAGCATAAAACCGCAACCAAACAACAAAGTGTTCTCTGAGGAATGACCCGAACATTTTTTGGACAAATTGATTAATCGGTTTCAACTTAATTCTTGCTTCTTTTCTTTTGGACACAATATAATATTTTGAAACCCTCAAGAATTGTTGTTTGAGTAATGTCAATCTGTTAAATTAAGAGTGGGGCGGGGTTGCCAAAACTCGTCTCTCCATGCAGATTGGCGGACGAACAGAAAGCTGTTTCCTTTCCACACTTTTCTCCTTTGCGCAGTTGTGTAAAGGAGATAGAAAGGTGACTTTCCGTCTCTGCTTACTATTTCATTTCATGTAAAGGGACTGCCATAATTAACTCAAAAATATGATGTTATTGTCTGGCCATGCGAGCCTTCAAAGCACTGTCCAATTACATATTTTTGTCTGGACTCATGCATTCTCTCTACCCCTCTATCATGTTGCTGTGGGATTATTGGCATCGCTGTCTGTCAGAAGCAATCTGTGACCAGCTAAACTCGGTTTTTCTGCTTGGTTAATCTGATGGCACCTTTGATGGAGATCCAATTATATTTCTCCTTCAAAGAATATGTGGCGGCTGGAGCAGAACTATGATGTGAGGTATGTGTGGGTGGAGGAAGTTTGTCTTTGCTAGGTAGGACAAAATCTTCCAACTTTACATTTAATCATACCATCAATATGACAATGTTTCACCAGTCTGTCCAGAGGAGGGGAATGTACAGTGATACCTCGGTTTACGAAACCCTCGGCTTACGAACTTTTCGGTTTACGAACGTTACATTTATGACAATTTTACCTTGGCATGCAAACTATTTTTCGGGATACACACGGAGCTGCCACGAGTGATGTGTCGTTTGTGAACGAGCCCGTTCTCCCAAAAACAAAATGGCAGCCGACTTTTTTTGTCCTCTATTCCCCGCCCCCAGTGTTCGGTTAAAGCCACGTGATTGGTCAAGAACCCAGCAGTGAGGGGAGGTAGTTTACACTTAAAGAGAGAGACAGACGACAGAAAGAGTGACAAAATGGATAGAAAACAGTGAAATTCGGACTTGTTTCAACTTTGATAGTTCAAAGACAGAGCGTAGACTGCAAGATTAAAATTCCCATAAAACAGGGTCCACAAATAACCCGCACGAGCCATCAGTTATTCAATTAAAAATGAAAAGACAAGCAAGGGAACCAGCTATTAATGAAGTTTCTCGTGTGTCTGCTTGCATCGGCAATCTCACAACTTCCAAGATGTACAACCCAGAGCTCCTTGAGACACTTTATGCAAAAAGCTATCCATTCCATCAAGCCATCAATGCCCATCACAAAGGTAAATGCACTGAATTTATTATAGCGTATAGTTTATTTCTTTAATTATAATACCATACCACATTTATTATACATAAAATAAGATATATTTTGTGTAGTTTTAAGGCTTTTATGGGGACCAGGGAACTGATTATTCTCATTTCAGTGGTTTCCTATGGGAAATGAATTTTTGGGATACACACTTTTCGCCTTACACACTCTGCCTGGGAACCAATTAAATGTGTAAGCTAAAATATAACTGTATTCTCATTTCCCTGGAAATTTACTTGGTAGAAGTATCATCTCTATCGCCCCAATCCAACCCCCACTGGTTTTAGCTATCCATGAATTTGTTGTGTGCAAGTAGTAAAATATTGATATGGTTTGACTGTCATAATGGTCGTAAACTTCAAAGTGACCCAGGACAAAAAAGAATTTGAAACCTCTGGCGTAAAGCTTCTTTCTGGCATGTTGAACGCGACGCATACACTTGCGCCGTAGGCGACTTTTGCAAGAGTGGAGTAGCCTGTAATTAGAATGTGTCCCCTGCCCTAATAATTTTGCTATGAGCAGCCAGTGGTGCATGTTTGACACTTTATTAAGCAGTTGAGTTGTGTGTGTGTGTGTGTGTGTGTGTGTGTGTGTGTGTGTGTGTGTGTGTGTGTGTGTGTGTGTGTGTGTGTGTGTGTGTGTGTGTGTGTGTGTGTGTGTGTGTGTGTCCTACTTTTACCGACATGCTGTGAGGGTTGACAAACACAACACTGGGAACAAACGGGTGGTGAAAATCAGAGAGAAAGAAAGCTCAAAGAAAGCTCGATGATGCTTGATGCATATTGACTTCATCTTGAGGAACATGTGTCACATACAAAGTGTCAAGATCAGGCTCTAAAGCAATGGTGTCAAACATAAGGCCCGCGGGTCAGAACTGCACCATTTAAAAGTGGAGAAAAGGCACAAACGACATGGAATTCATATTTTAATGACGTGCAGTTCAAGGATTGGCCACTAGGGTGGTGATGTTTTGATCAACGTAGAAAAAAACAGCGGTGTTTCTTTTAACCGCGTGATAGAGAGAGAGACAACCAATTAATATCTATGTTTCATTGCTTATAGCTATTGGTGCTTATAACGTCCAGGGGTGTGGTATTGGAATCAAGAAAATTATTTTTGGCGGGTCTGAGGAAACAGCAGTCAACTTTCACCCAGATCTGAGAAGTCACTGAAGCAGTAGTAAAAGCCAGCTATCTAATTGCTAGCGAAATAGCATTAGCATCAAAGCCGTATTCCCACGGTGACTTTGTTAAACGATGCATGTTGAAGGCAGCTGAACTCGTATGTCCAGACAAGCGACACGCTTTTGCTAATATTAGCCTGACGAGGAATACCATCGCAGAATACACCAAAACTCATGAAAGACATGATACATTTTGCTTATTTATAGCATGTATGCTATCATTTGAACGGTCCGGCCAACTACCAAGGCCATATGAGGCCCACTATGTCAAATGAGTTTGACACCCCCGCTGGAAAGAATGGAGCTGCTAAAGCTCCAAAGGTGCTGACTTGCCTACCAGTGTGTTTATACCCTCTCATCCACAATTTTATGGGGGTGAGTGGGGGAGGCGGGAGGGTTTTTGGGGTGAAAAATCCTCTTAGGATTCCAAAGTCTTACAGAAACGTTTCCCATTTTTATTGTGCTATGATGGGCATCACATATAACACACTGCTAGCAAAAACGTTTTTGTCCCATGCCGTCGAGGTTCCGTGCATCTACTTTGGAAAATGAGATGTATATGCACGACCTTATAATGCTCGGGAAGGACGGAAGACGGAAGCAGGCTTCTGATTGGCTGCCCTGTCGAGTATGCAAATTGCCAAAACGAACCGAAATTCAGACATTTCCAAACCGAATGAAGATTTGGAAATTGGAATAATTTATTCTAATTTTGAAATCGTCGTTCAAAAGTTTGCTTTAATAAATAAAGCAAACACTCGTTCAAACACTGTTCTTAGCCACTTTGATGCAGTTTTGTAAATCTGTTTTTTTTAGTTCAATGCCTTAAACGATGGCACGGTGGATTGCAATCACACCGAAGACTTGCGTAACACTAAAGCTGCCCGTTGATGGCTCCTCGGTGTTCACTCAACATTTTGTAATTGCACCAAAGCTGACTCTTCATTTATTCTCACTCAATAATAAGGAGTGTAATTAATCTCAAAGGCAGACTCAGCAAGGTTTACTTGCAAAAATGAAAAATGATGATATTTTTTAACAGTGTGTCACGCCGGGAGGAAACACGTGTCACAATTATTTGAACTTATGACCTTCCAGGCAATACTATTCCACTCCAGTCTAGTTGTTGCCTACAAGGAATATTACAAAGTGCATGCGTGCACGTGTGACTACTACTACGACTTGTGTATGTAATGTGTTAATAATAATATAATAATCATAATAACAATTAATTATTATTATTATTATTATTATAATACAAGGTGTGTGGTATCACACAATATATTATCATTTTTATACACCCATCCACTATCTGAATCACACATTATTATGATGATGATGATGGTTATTATTATTATTGTAATAATAATAACTATTATTATTATGATTGTTGTAATAATTATTGTAATCATATTTGTAATGATATTTGTAATAATAATTATTGCAATAATAATAATAATATGTGATTCAGATAATGGAAGGGTGTATAACAATGATAATAATATACTGTGTGATACCACACACCCTGAATTCAATGAACTGCCTGAAAATAGACATTTCTTTCTATAGCTAATGCCCTAGCTCGACAGTAGAAATTGTTAAATTCATTATTCCTTCAACACATTGATGCCAAACTTCCCATTCCAAAAAAAAAGCCGCAACGTTCAATGCATGATGCGAAATATACAATAACAGGCAAAATCTGCATCTGTGGGACAAAGTTAACATGCAAAGAAAACCAAGTGCTGCTGTAAACAATGTTCTTGCAATGCGTGGACTCCATTACTGAAAGTGTTAAATGAGAGGAAATGGAGCATTGCGGCCATTTGTCACAAGGCCATTGAAACATGGACAAGACATGCACTCACAGCTCTCACGAGATGAAGGACAGAGTGGCGAAATCAAGATCAGGATGCTGGCATTAGATTTGCTCTGAAAGTCGCAGTGTAAACAACGCGTTTGGCAGCAATTTCCTGTTTGCTTGTGTGATAGATGGTCGACTTTGGAAAGGGCATATATGCCACATCATTGATCCTTCTCAGGCTAACTTATGCACTACAGTGATACCTTGGCTTACAAACTTAATCGGTTCGCAGACAGAGTGTATAAGGCGAAAAGTGTGTATCCCAAAAAAATACTCTCCCATAGGAAACCATTAAAATGAGAATAATCCGTTCCCAGGTCCCCATAAAACATCATTTTTAGCATCTTAACCGCCAAAATCTTGGGTTTCTACTTTCTACTTTCTAATTTTCTAAGCCTTAAAACTACACAAAACATACATTATATTATGACAAAACTGTGACTGTGACTGTAAAGTGACCTTGAAAGGCGCTTAGAAATGAAATGTATTATTATTATTATTATTATTATTATTAAACATTTCATAAAATATGACTAAGTTGTCTCAATTGGAGTATCTGTGAAATATACTGACGTCTCCAGTCTAATTGCTAGCAGGATAATAATAATAATAATTGAATTTATAAGCGCCTTTCAAAACTCTCAAGATCCCTTTACAGTCACAGGACAAGTTTTTCTATGGGTGAGCAGTGGCAGCCACACGTGCCAGCGTTCACTCAACCTGGAAATAAATAGAAAGCTAGCTAGCCAGCTAGTGGATAGCTAATAGATAGCCAACAGATAGCTCGCTCAACAGCAAGCCACCTAGATAGCGATAGATAGTTAGTAGGTAGCTAATAACGATCATTTCCCGCAAGTGGTGATGCTATTAAACGGACGCTTTACATCAGCGTCACCACTTGAGTGAGTCGCAGGTTTCCCTCCATCTGTGCGTTCGTTCGTGCGTCGTCCTATTTTGATTCTCTTCATTGCGCCCAATCATAAGACGCATTTATTAATGTCAACGAGTATTTAATAGATATGTGCTCCACATTCATCCATTATTCAGGGTTCCACGCTAGTGCTAATACTTTGGCCGTCACATTACACAGGATGGGATGAATATGAGAAGACGGTCACATCATTAATAATATTTTCAAGGATGATTATTTGATGGTTTCAGCTGTTTTAATTAATACCCATCACTGATTTGTTCATAAGCTTATCTTTTGATTAAATGACATGCAAGCCTACATGTAATAATAATAATACATTTTATTTTAAGTGCCTTTCAAAGCCCTCAAGGAGACTTTACAGTTACAGACAAGCATAGGTACCATCATCAATAAAATACAATTACATATAATATGATTCAAATAGTTCTGAAGAGGAAAGCATACATGTTTGACATCAATTAAAGAAATCCTTCCGTATCAATTGGAGCCATCTGGACTTCAATGTAACGGCCAGAAAATGCACAAGATGGCGCACAAGCTCCGTTGGAAATGGGCTGATCTGTCCGCTGGGAATTTGTGTCAACTTACACCTTCTTTATGCGTGTTAGCGCAATTGGCGGCGAAACGATTCACGAAACGATGGCCTTATTGATGTAGTTTTCCTTCTAATTCCGCCATCAAAATGGTGTTTTCAGATGAAAAAAAGTACCCAAAATGCATTGTGTGTCGCTTTCTCAGTCAGGGGCCTCCGTCACTTAAGGCATCGTCATCAACTCGAAAAAGGGCCTTCCTGAATATTCAGCGGCAGTCTTAAAAGGTAAAATATTTGTCCAATCCGCTCAGGAGAAGTCATTTGACAAATGATGGACGCAACTCGTGTGGGTTGTCCTTTAATTTGTACTAAGGTCGGTGCGCACCGAGCCTCTTGGTTTTCTCCAGCAGGTAAATTATTTACTCTTGGGAGAAAAAGAAGATTGTGGAAGACCTCTCACTCGCTTGCCACATCGCCACGCATAGCAATGTACCCGAATCGATGGCATCTTTTAATTGCAGATGGACGGAGCACTTGATATGCAGCCAGATCTGCCGCGCCTTTAGCCCTCGTCCCGGGCTGATGCTATGATTGGAGCTAATACATGTGTTTGTTGACATTGAGAAGCCACCAGAAGCACTTGCCTTGGTTTCTGTGTAAGCTTTCAAGTCGTACAGGAGTGGTCCATCGATGAAAAGGTTTCTTCAGCCGTCAGCTGGACAAATTTGAAGGTGTCGGACGTTTCGCTCTTCATCCAATAAGCTTCGTCAGCAAACTTTTTTTTTGCTGGTAGCTCTGGCCCTATATATATCCCTAGTTTTTATAGCGCTTTAACAACAGCTAAATCTGGAACAAAGCGATAACATGGAAAAAAAGGGAAACACGCATTAACTCATTCACTGCCAGAAAATGTGCAAACATGCGTTCGCACCATTGCCAGGGTTTTTGTCATTGTCAGTGAATGACGGAGAATGAGAAGTTATCATATTTAAAAGGTTCATATGCTTAGTCATAGTCAAAATGTGTGACTGGAATACACAATTGAAGCGCAGACAACCTGGGGTCAATCTGAGGTCAACAGACACAGCAAGTTAAACTGTCATCTTCATCTAGGAGATCTGGCCTTGGACAGAATTTACGACTTGGGAAACTCCTTTATCACCGAAGCAATTTACGACTTGAAACTCCTTCACAGGAAGAGCTCATTAGCCAGGTTACAAATTTATCAGTTCATTGGATTTGATTTGCCTTCATTCGCATGTCTTGCATGGAAAAGACAATGTTTTATTTGCCTACAGCTGTGCGTGCTTAGACACCAGAGGTGTGTGTTCTAATCAAGAAAAACTATGTTTTACTAATGTATCACTTTAATTTGCATATACTCTCAATAAATAGCTTGGCAGAGGGCTGCAGAATTCGGCGTCTGTCATGAATGGCTACGTCCCCTGCCGGCAGTAAAAGACAATCTTCCGATGTCCGATCGAACATATCGTTTTTCTGATGTCAGTTAGGAAACCAAAAAATGGTGTCGGTTGTCCTTTAATCATACGCCGTGCACTAATATTGATTAACCATTACTGGAAAACTATTTCAAGGAAACCTTTGCTAGAATCCTGCACGCAAGGCACGCAGTAGCACCAATAGACGACCTTGGACTTGTTTAGTGGTATGAAAACACTGCATCACGTCCTGCCTCAGAGCTTTGCAAAGAACTAATAAATCACTGGGAAAGGCCCGGAAGGTTCCCTTGATGATGCTCTGGAGACAACATAAGGGATTCATGGGAGAACATAAAGTGTGGAGACAAGGAAGACGGCTCACAGGTGTGCCGTAACGGTTTGCTAACTCAGCAAATGAAAAGTCAAGGTTTTCTGTGGATTTTGGGATTGCGGTCTATACTCACATTTCCAAGCACAAAGAAGACAATATACATCACATCTTTGGATTTTCAAGCTTTAATGGCAATTCGCTCTCTCTCTCTCTCTCTCTCTATTTCATTCTCTCTCGCTCTCTCTAAATTTCATATTCTCTCTCTCTCTCTCTCTCGATTTCTAGCTAGCTAACCTGAGCTATTTTAGTTATTCATGGTTGAACGGGTTCACCGTTGCTCGCTACCTCGCTAGCTAGCTATTTGCTATCTATTAGCTGGTTGACTAGATAGCAAGCTAGTTATCCATTAGCTAGCTAGCTAGCTAACTTGATCTATTTGAGTTATTCCCGGTTGATTGAATTCCGGCGTGTTTCGCTGCCGCTGCTGTGACTGGAAAACGACCTTGAGAGCTTTGAAAGGCGCTGATAAATGAAATGTATTATTATTATTAATATTGTGTATTATGATTATTCTTATTATTAATATTATTATTTACTAAGTGTTTTGTCAACCCACAATGTCTGAAGAAGGAGAAGAAGTGGATTTGGTTGCACATTTACTGTTAAAGCCATTTTCAAGTCGGACAAAAAATGGACATCATTAAGAAAGGTCAATCAGTTATTTCCTGGCTAATGCTACCCTATTAGCTATCTATTCACTATCTATTCAGTAGCTAATGGCTATCTATTCGATATCTAATGGCTATCTATTCGCTAGGTGTTAGCTATTACTGAAGGCCTTGCGATGAAATCTATGGCCAGCTACTGGAATTAACACGTATGTTTTTCACCATGAGGCCATTGTGACACATTGTGCATCTTCTCCAAACTTCTTAGCCTCAAAGTTTGAACGTTGTCATAATCACGCATTCTCTCTGAAAACTTTCAAGTGACTATTTGGCGCGCTCTAATTGTGCCCCCCTTGAAGGATTTCGTTTCCGAGTGCGATGAGATAAATCCAAGCAGGCAGCAGAATATCAATGTGGCTGCCGCTTTTGTTCTCTCACTTTTTAATGTGAGACTCTCCTGAGAGCGACGTGGTGTCCTCTTTGTGGCGGCTGTACCAAGTACTACTACCCCCCCGCGCCCCAACTTCACTTCAAAGGGGTTGGAAAAATGATTTATTGAAAAACTCAGCGAGCGGAAGGCGAGAGGATGTACCTGCAAATAGCCTCGCTAAGCAGCCTTTTTGCTTTGTTTCTTAACATTTATTTATTTGGACCGCAAGGAAATCAGCCAAGCGTGCCTGCAAGAATTGGAATTAAATTTAAAGGACAACCGACACCATTTTTTTTGTTTCCTAACTGACGTCAGAAAAACGTTTTATAGCATCTGAAATACGCAGATTGATATTTTTAGTCAAATGTCAACAACACACGTCTTATCTGGCTATCTAGCTAGCTAGCTAGCTACCGAGCGCACGTGGCTGCCGCTGATCAACCTAGCTATCTGGATATCTAGCTAGCTAATTGCTAACTAGTTAGCTACCGAGCTAGCTATCTATTTGCTATTTATTATCTGTCTAACTGGCTATGTATGAGCTGTCCAACTAGCTGGCTAGATATCTAGCTGGCTAGCTATTAGCGATATATTAGCTAGCTTTCTATGTATTTGAGTTACTTCCGGGTTGAGTGAACGCTGGCGCGTGTGGCTGCCGCTGCTCACCCACAGAAAAACTGATCCTGTGACTGTAAAGTGACCTTGAGAGTTTTGAAAGGTGCTTAGAAATGAAATGTATGATGATTCTGATTATGATTAGCAAAGCTGCTGTGTGACCTCAGAGGAAGTGGCTGACTTCAACACATTGCTAAGGTCTCCCTGGGTAAACATTGATTGTGCTGAACTTGACAGCGCCAGGTCCGCTTCATCCACGGCAATACGGTGACATAGCGGTCGACTGCCATTAACCCCTGTCTTGAAACACAGCCAGCTGTGAGCGGTGGCAGCAACAGATGCGGGGCTACTTTGCATTCTTCACTCTGTTAGGATGACACAGAGTTGAAGGTAGCTTGAGCGTGATGAATGTTATTTGCCCATACAGTTTGTCCCGAACTGTATAATGAGCTTGTCGAAAACGTTTGCCTTCTACTCCTTGTTGAGGATTCAAGTGGACGTCTCCGCACGACATTAAAACTGCTATGAAAGAAAGACACTCTTGTGATGCTCATCAATGTTTTTTTTAGTCTTTTCAGGTCACCTGCCAACGATACACTAACATTCAACAGTAATAGACAGTATTTTTGGATGCATCTTATCGTCACACATATCATCAGTTCAAGTAAGATTTGACAAAGTGAATGTCTCATATCTTAAGAGAGAGAGGAGACTTTAACGTGACCTTCAGAGTTTTGAAAGGCGCTTAGAAATGACATTTCTTCTTCTTCTTCTTTTTCTCCATTTGTTCTTCGTTTCTTCTTCTTCTTATTATTATTATTATTATTGTCCTTTAAATTTGTGGAACTTGTCAAATAAAATGATATTGCTTCTTCTCCAGCAGTATTATGCAATGCCATGTAATAACAAGTTGAATGTTGTAAATGCTTGACTAGTGTGTGTCGTCTATTGAACGGCAGGAAGTGGACAACATGATGAAACGCTGTGAAATGTGTGTACCCCACGGATTGGATTGCAAAGGCCACGTTTTCACCTGCTTGAAAAATATCACAGCAGACGAGCTGACATGGAAATAAGATCTGATAGATTTCAACAATGCCTCACCAACGAGCTGCGTAAGACCATCCCATAATGAAAGGGCAGGTCAAATAATTGGTGCTTGCGGGGGGGACGGGGGGGGGGATGTCTCATTTCCTGTCTTTGGGAAGCAACAAAGCTTTGGGGATAGATAGCTTGCCTTTGCAAACAGGTGGCTGTCAGACGGCGTTTCAGTCCGGGACTAACCAGTGGATGAACATTTTTGGGAGAATTTGAACATACAGAATAGATTGGATTGCAACATTCCTTCAAAACCCGCTGACAAAATTCATCTACAGTGATACCTTGGCTTACGAACTTAATTGGTTCCCAGACAGAGTGTGTAAGGTGAAAAGTGTCTCTCCCAAAAAATAATATCCCATCGTAAACCATTAAAATGAGAATAATCCGTTCCTAGGTCCCATAAAACATAATTTTCTACTTTCTAATTTTATAAGCCTTAAAACTAACTAAGGCAGCAGTGAGGGGAGGTGGTTTAAACCTTAAAGAGACAAGCAAACAACAGAGAGAGATTGTGAAAATTGATAGAAAACAGTGAAATTTGGACTCGTTTCAACTTTGTTCAAAGGCAGAGTGTAGACTACAAGGTTAAAATATCCCATCAATTAGGCTCCACAAATAACCCGCACAAGCCATCTGTACACTTGATGCAAAAGCTATCAACGCAGCTAAACAGAACACAATTGATGAGGAACTAGGTAAAATGATGGCAGAGAAAGCGCCTACAAGGGATCATTCCTCAAGATGGTGGAAGAAGAAGGCTACGTTCCTCATCAAGTGTTGATGAAAGCGGCCACTCCATTCCATCAAGCCATCAACGACCATCACAAAGGTCAATAAAATGGCTTTTATTATACAGTACAGTCTATTTCTTTAATTATAATACCATAGCACATTTATTGTACATAAAATAATGCATATTTTGTGTAGTTTTAAGGCTTACAAAATTAGAAAGTAGAAATTTATGTTTTATGGGGACCTGGGAACGGATTATTCACATTTTAATGGTTTCCTATAAGACATTACTTTTTGGGATACACACTTTTGGCCTTACACGCTCTGTCTGGGAAGCAATTAAGTTTGTAAGCCAAGGTATCACTGTTGAGGGAGGTACTTCCTTGTGCTCCATGTAACTAGCGTTGGATGGTGTTATGAGATTCTGCTTGACCATCAAAGGTTTTGCCACACAGAACTTGGATCAATAACTAAACAAAACACCTTTCATAGTTCAGCACACTAGCGCAAATGAACTAGTTTGACATCTGCAGGGTTGAAATCAATATTTTCGTATTTCTTTCGAAACAGGCAAGATGTCATATTTTTTGCAATCACATCTTTGGTGTCGCTCACACACACAAAAAATTTACACGTTGTCAGGAAAACACCTCAAATAAATCATAAATTGTGTGTGTGTGTGTGTGTGTTCCAATAAAGGTTTCAACTGGATAATAGCGTCAACACAGGGTAAAGCAAAGCTACTTAGTTGAGTTGGTTTCACAGGCTCATTATACGAGGAGGGCAAATCAATGCAGAGATCAAATGGTTCTGCTGCTAAAGTGGAGCGAGTGTTTGGAGCTGCATGACTGAGCGAAGAAGGTCCAAGATGAGTGGATTCTCCGCTCAAAGCGCACTTTGTCTTCCACGAGGTTATGATCCCTCCGCTCTGCCTCTTAATGGGTGCCATGATAGCATTTGAGGACAAACGTGAAAATGGATTCCTCTTTGTGTCATTTAAAAAACAAAACAATAGTTGTAAATCCATTCATACCACCTGGATCATCGCAAAAGCCGCCTATTTAAAATGGCATTTTCCATTTCTATTTCTATTTATATTTTATTTATTGTATTATTATTATTTGTGATTGTATTTTATTTATTGCAGTACCTATGCTTCTCTGTGACTGTAAAGTGTTCTTGAGAGCTTTGAAAGGCGCTTAAAATGTAATATATTATTGTTATACGATGTAAAACACAGAACACAGATGATTCCGCATTTTACATACAAGTCATTTTGTTTGGGGTGTCATGTTTTTTGTTGTTGTTTTTGACTTCTCAAGATGGCGCCGCATGAGTGGCTGCCTTTACAAGAGTTCCTGTATTTTGTTTTTTCAGAGCAAACAAAGTACCCAAAATGCATTGTGTGTCGCTTTCTCAGTCAGGGGCGTTCCCTCCGTGACGTCACGTCAGGCATCGTCATCAACTCGAAAACAAGACTTCCTGAATATTCAGCGCCAGTCTTAAAAGGTAAAATCTAGCTCTATGCGCTGGAATCTTTGTCAAATGGGCTCAGTAGAAGTCATTTGAAGTGATTTGACAAATTATGGACGCAACTTGTCCGGAGGTGTCGCTTGTCCTATAATTCGGGAAATAGTCTGGATCAAGCGCCCCTCGAATGAGTACAAGAGAATCAAAAATAGCTGGATTGGTAACAAAGTGAAATGACTTTTTCGACCATGTTGTCCGAAAGACATCCGCTGTATGTGGCGTCGTAGCTCACCTTTATTTTCGGTTTGTCAGCCATTGTTCCGCAGAGACTGTGTTTAAGTAGCGAACTAAAGGAACCGTAAAGCATCAAACGCATATTTCACAGTAATGACCCACCTGCTCAGTGTTTCCTTGAGCAAAAGTGTTTTCATTGCCTTGCTCACATCGGCATCAGTCGCTTTGATGGAGAGCGCAATGGCTGCTTCCCCGCGTCCGCTCTGCATGTCACAGCCTGCCTGCTGGCTGCCTTTGCGCGGGCATATTTGCTGAGTGAAAAGCTGAGGCCAAATCAACGGTTTTACTTTGAGACACTGCTGCGGGGTTGTGGTTGTTCAACCCAACTCATTACAGCGATAGCTTGGCTTACGAACTTAATCGCTTCCCAGACAGAGTGCGTAAGGCAAAAAGTGTGTCTCCCAAAAAATTATTTCCCATAGGAAAGCATTAAAATGAGAATAATCCGTTCCCAGGTCCCCATGAAAGATAGTTTTCTACTACTATACTATCCAAGAAGCATCTTGGATGAGAAGCGAAACGTCCGACACCTTCAAAGAAATACAGATGACGGCTGAAGAAACCTTTTCACCGATGCTTATAAGATTGTACGGAACAGCGAGCAGCAGTTGCAGAAAGAGGGCTCTCAGTATCAAAAAGGACCGAGTATATTCCCTCCCCTCGGGCAGGAGGTTAGAGAGCATCGTGAGCAGTATTAAGAGAATGAAGAAAAGCTTCTTTCGACAAGCTTTGTGTTTTGAGCAGTACTCTGTACCGTGATATCAGCATCCCAACATAAGCCCACATTTATTTTGTTACTTTGAACAGGTTATTCTTCAACATGATTGCTTTCTACCTTTTCATGTTGAAATGTGTGTTGGTATAGTAAAATTCCTGGAATTACTCATATCCAATGTGAACAAACATCTACTCACGTATGTGCAAGTCTCTCAGTTGTACAGGAGTGGTCCATCGATGAAAAGGTTGCTTCGGCCGTCATCTGTGCTTCTTTGAAGGTGTCGGACGTTTCGCTTCTTATCCAAGAGGCTTCGTCAGCGAACTAATATCTTTTGCTGGTAGTTTCCACCCTATATATATGTCCCTGCTGTCCAGATGTGGCGGTGACATACTCTGCTATGATTGGTCCCTGCTCTCAGGTTTCCCAGATTTACTTCTATTGTCCTGACTGATTACTATTATCTGGCCTGAGTATGGGGTCTACGATTGATTGCCCCATTTGATCTGGTATCACCTCATCAGCATAACTAAGCGTATGTTGCCTAAGAAGTCGGTTGTAGGAACGCTCCAAATTGAACTTCACCCCACCATGGCGATTTAGTGAAGTGCTTTGCTGTTTGCTAAGATTTTCACCTCATTGTCGTCAAATGAGTGGTTGCTCGCGTTTAGGTGCATATGTACTGCAGATTGAGCCCCACTAGTATTATCACCGCAATGTTGATAAAGTCTTTTTTGGAGAATTTCTTTAGTCTCCCTGTTCTGCGGCGAGCCAGCAAGGAGGTTGAAAAAAATGACAAAAGTTCACCCAGCCAGATGCGGGAAGGATATTTTGAGTTTGAAGTCGTGGTGGATGTCGCTTTTCGGCAGACCACAGGTAACTCTGCTCTCCAGGCTGTCCCAAGTGACTTCCTCATTCTGCTTTTAAAGGCGGTTCAGCTGAGCTTCTGACCAATCAGGTCTCAGCGGCAATTGGCCATTCCCAGGTGGTTGCAATCACCTTCTCAGAGACAATTAGCGGCCGCCCCACTCGACTGTTTTGGCTGGGGAGAAAATACATGACTACATGAATTTGTTTCTCATTTGGCAGTCTGTCTTTTGGATGAACTCATTTTTTTCCTGAAGCCATTTTTTGGTTGCCTAACTGACGTCAGAAAAACGTTTTATAGCATCTGAGATACCCAAAACACGCAGGTTCATATTTTTATTCAAATGCAAAACACCAATAAAAATGACTTTAAATAAAACTTACACAAATCAGCTTGAAACTGGGGCTGTTCAGTTAGTCCCGCCCCAGTTCGTGACGTCACGCCAAGACGTCTTGCCTTGCTCAAGAATCAAAACAATGGCTTCAGATTGGGAGAAGATGCTTTGTTGTTACTCATCCAGTTATGAATATGATTCAAATAGTTCTGGAGAGGAAAGCATCAATGTTTGCAATGGATGAAAGAAGTCCTTCCGTATCAATTTGAGGCGTCTGGACTCCAACGTAGCGGCCAGAAAATGCACAAGATGGCGCCCAAGCTCCGTTGGAAATGGGCTGATTTGTCAGCTGGAAATTTGTGTCAGCGAATATCAAATAGTCGTCTTGGTGCAACACACAACCATTCACCATTGTGTTGTTGATGTGTTTTCCTTCTAATTTTCTTTGCTTTATTAAACAAAGCAAATGTTTGATTTGAAAAAGAAAGTTTCGTTTTTTGTAGTTTTTTTCTTGTCGGCGGCCACCCAATCGGAGACGTTTTGTAAGTTGTACACCCGGCGGACAAATTGCACGCCCCGGGCATCCAGGCAGACGCTATTTCAGACACTGGTCACAATCTTGCACTGTGCTGCAAAAGTCTATTTCCTCTTCCAGGCCCTGGTGCACCTTCATGTATTATTGAAATCTCTCACATCCATACATACAGAACAGCAGCATTTGTGAAGGTTTAATGGCCGTTAATGTACTTTGTCCGCTTTCATGCTAAAGGTCAGCGGATTACAGAGACCGTCCGTCTCCTGTAATAGAAGAACGTTTACATTACAGGCGACATTAGCATCCAGGCAGCAGGCATCATGGGACATTGCAACCATGAAAGTTAACAATTTGACAGGAGAACTCTCAAGGGCATGAAACATTAAAACGTTCATCCTGTGACATCTTCTCACAGACGAGACAAGTCCTAAACAAGTTTACATTCATCCAAGCTGACAGATGCTCCATTTAAGTGGATGTGTATCAAAGTGTGGAGTACACCTGTCGTGACATGTCAAAAGGAAAGACATCATTAATTTACAGGCCCTCTGCACTTTGTTGGAAAAACAAACTTATTTTTCCAACATTAATACAAACAACTTAAAGGACAACCGACCCCTGGACGAGTTGCATCCATAATTTGTCAAATGACTTCTAATGACTTCTACTGAGCGTATTTTACATAGATTCCAGCGCATGTAGCTATATTTTATCTTTTAAGACTCGCGCTGAATATTCAGGAAGTCTTGTTTTCCAGTTGATGACGATGCCCAAAGTGACGTCGCTGACGGAACGCCCCTGACCGTGAAAGCCACACATAATGCATTTTGGGTACTTTGTTTCGTCTGAAAACTTTGTGTTGATGTCGGAATTAGAAAGAAAACACATCAAAAACGTGATGGTGACTCGTGGTGGGTTGCACCAAGACTACTATTTGATACTAGTTGACACAAATTCCCAGCGGACAAATGAGCCCATTTCCAACGGAGCTGGGGCGCCATCTTGTGCATTTTCTGTGACGCTACATTGCTGTCATTGACAGCTCGAATTGATATGGGAGAACCCCTTGAATCGATTGCAAACATGTATGCTTTCCTCTTCAGAACTATTTGAATCATATTCATAAGTGGATGAGGAAGAAGAAAGCATCTTCTCCCAATCAGAAGCCATTGTTTTGATTCTCGAGCAAGACAAGACGTCTCGGCGTGACATCACGAACAAGGGGACGGGACCTTCTGAAAGTCGCCATTTTGGAGGTCATTTTGAAGTAGTTTTGGGACACTTAAGGTCATTTTTATTGGTGTTTTGCATTTGACAAAAAATACGTATCAGCCTGCATGTTTTGGCTATTTAAGATGCTATAAAACGTTTTTTCTGATGTCAGATAGGAAACAAAAAAATGGTGACGGCTGTCCTTTAAACGTGCACTTGTCATTTCGCAACAATTACTGGATATGGCAACACTTGTCCAAAAATGCTGGACTCACTGATAAAACCTTTTTTTTTTGCGGCTTCAAGGCCCGACTAGCAATGCCACCCACTGTCAGAAACATATTAAGGTTGATTGGGGAAGAGCAAGCCTGTGGTTCACAGCCATTAGCCACATACACACCAGTGATGGCATGAAGCGCTTCTTATATAACGTCTTTTTTCTTTCTTTCAGCCACTGGGCTTCGGCTCTTGTTTACCCCCTGAGCATCGAAGGAGATGAGAAGAAAGGAGGAAGTGAAAATATCAAGGGAACACTAAAACAATTACTGTATTTTCATAACCACATGAAAAATGTAGCATATTTGTATTAAAACAATGTAATTGATGTGTTTTTAATACATTTGTTTTTAATACGGTACAGGAGAGGACTATTCCCTGCGGCTCCACTGATTGTTCCTATTGTCCTGACTAACGACTGGCCTGATTGCCCAATTTGCCCTGGTATCACCTCATCATCATGACTAATCCTATGTTGCCTAAGCAGGCTGTTGTACGAACGATCCAAATTGAACCTCACCCCACCATATCGGTTTAGTGCAGGATTTAGCTGTTTTATGAAAATCACTTCTTTTACTCCTCTTTCAAACCATCTATGTTCTTTAATTACAATACAATAGCGCATTTATTATACATAAAATAAAGTATTTTTGTGTAGTTTTAAGGCTTATTTAGTATACATTTGTGTTTTTGGGGGGACCTGGAAACAGATTATTCTCATTTTTAATGTTTGGAAGACACACTTTTCTCCTTACACACACTTTCTGGGAACCAATTAACTTCGTAAGCCAAGGAAAAAGAGCAGGTCGAGGTAGAACTTGGAAACTTCACAGAGGAAGGCTGGAATTGAACCGGGTATCTCCTACTATCAGGTCAACACCTGAACCATTGTTTCCACCAGGCCGCCCAGAAAATAAAATGTCCCAGACAAAAACATATTTACGTTTTACAAATGTTCAAATGGACTGAGTTAACTGTTTAATGACATCTTTTACTCGCTTGCTTCTGACTGTGCGCTATTACAAGTCTGGCACGCACTTCCTGCCAGACGCCGTTTTGACAGAGCCATCACTTTAGCTCCATTACTCTCTGTCTGCTCCTTCAACCAATAATGCCACTGCATCCATTGAGCGTGATCTTTATGGAAAATGATATGCTTGTTGGCAGCTGAGTGTGTAGCGCTACTGCAGTAAACCCATATCATGTTCAAAGGAAACGGAGTAGCGGCAAAACGGTTCAAAGCTATTCAAACTGATGACAATGCTGCTTCTTTGGCAGAATGTGTATGGGTGATTGAATCTGTGAATGCATGATGGTGGGTGCTTGCTAAGCTAAAAGCTAAGAAGGAAAGTCACTCCCACCCATTCCTGACAACCCTGACAGCACTGGGTAGCTCTATCAGCCAGAGACTGTTACACCCGTGCTGCAAGAAAGAGAGGTACCGACGCTCGTTCCTACCGACTGTTGTCAGGCTTTTAAATTCTCAATAATCACATGTGAAAAAAAACAAAAACTGGACACTTGTACTTTAAATATGGGTTGATGCAATACAGCTACATATATCCAGGAAAAGGTTTGTCAAATGCGCTCAGTAGAAGTCATTTGAACACAATGTATTTTGGGTACTTTGTTTGGTCTGAAATCTTCATGTTGATCCGTGTTGATGGCGAAGGAAAAAACATAATGTGATGGTGCATCGTTGTGAGTTGCACCAAGACTACTATTTGATACTAGTTGATACAAATTCCCAGCGGACAAATCAGCCCATTTCCAACGGAGCTTGGGCGCCATCTTGTGCATTTTCTGGGACGCTACATTGACGGCTTGAATTGATATTGACTCCATTAATCTATTGCAAACATGTATGCTTTCCTCTTCAGAACTATTTGAATTATATTCATAACTGGATGAGCAACAAAAAAGCATCTTCTCCAAATCTGAAGCCATTGTTTTGATTCTCGATCTAGGCAAGACGTCTTTGCGTGACATCACGAACAACGGGGGGGACCTTCTGAAACTGGCCACATCCGGTTTCAATTTGAAGTAGTTTTTAGACACTTGAAGTCATTTTTATTGGTTTGGTTTTGCATTTGACTAAAAATATCAGCCTGCGTGGTTTGGCTATTTTAGATGCAATAAAATGTTTTTCTGATGTCAGTTAGGAAACAAAAAAAAAATGGTGTCGGTTGCCCTTTAAAATTCAGTTGTTCTATTTAGCTGTTTGGTTGGTATTTGAAACTTGACGAAGGCCCATTTAGTCCTGAATGGTGGAACTCATTCATTCATCTTGGTCTAATTTTATTTATTTATTGGGACAAACAACGCCAAAAACCCTGGCACTGGAGTAGACACATTTTTGCACATTGTCTGTCAGAAAATGAATGAAGAATATATTTTTTTTTTTTCGCCCCATATTTTGGGTTTTGGTATTTGTTTCCTTTTTTTCTCATTGTGCTGCATCTATATTTGCAATGCTTGCAATCAACATTGATTGTGATGGCATTGTTTGAAAACATGAAAATGTTGGTTGAGTCTTGCTTTTCTTGTATCGTTCTTCTTCTTAACCAATTAAGACAGTTTGAATCAACTGAGGTGATGATCTATCTTTAGTGAGCACACACATCTGTTGCTGTAGGCTGCTCTGCTTCATCGTGGGAAAAACAAAAACACTGGATAAAGGAGGCCACCCTTTAAATGTCATCCTGTGGTCGTCAAATCCGCACAATCCCTGGCGGACCTGTTTTTGAATACATTACTTTTTTTACCTACATGTTCATTCTGACCTAAAGAATAAAAGAAAAATAAAGTAGAGCAGTCTACTCGTTCCCATCCGTCTGACGTCCCGTGCATGCTAGAATTAACCAAGCGTAATTATTCGCAAAGGCCGACTGTTTGCAATTGGCAGATACAATTAGGAAGCTCAGCCTGATAGAGTTGCTTCGGCATCAGAAGTCATCAGAAGAGACAAAAGAATTTGAATCCTCTCTGGCCCACACACCGACTCTCAGTGGTAATTATAAAAAGTTTAAGACCTCTATTCACCCTGACATAGTGTACCAACAACATTGCATATATAGTGATACCTTGGCTAACGAACTTAGACTTGGCTAACCAACCAGACAGAGTGTGTAAGGCGAAAAGTGTGTATCCCAAAAATTAATTTCCCATAGGAAACCATTAAAATGAGAATAATCCGTTTCCAGGTTCCCATAAAACATCATTTTCTAATTTTCTAAGCCTTACAACTACATTAAATATACCTTATTTCATGTATAATACATGTGCTATGGTATTATAATTAAAGAAATGAACTGTACGGTATAATAAAGTCGGTTTATTTACCTTTGTGATGGTCGTAGATGGCTTGACGGAATGGAGTGGCCGCTTTCATCAGCATTAAACACTTGATGAGGAGAGTATCCTTCTTCCTTCACCATCTTGAGGAATGATCCCTTGGAGGTGCTTTCTCTGCGATAATTTTACCTTGTTCCTCATCAATTGTGTTGTGTTTAACTGGGTTGGTAGCTTTTTGCATCAAGTGTACAGATGTCTTGTGCAGGTTATTTGTGGAGCCTTATTGATGGGAATTTTAACCTTGCAGTCTAGACTCTGCCTTTATCAAAGTTGAAACCAGTCCAAATGTCGACTGTGCTCACGTACTCTTGATCAGGACCTCATTAGGCACACTCAGGTATCCTGCTCAGATATTTCCCTCGACACCTTTCGATGTGTGCGAGGTCAATGCTGTACATACAGTAGATACTGAATGCTCACAGTAAGAATAATGGCCTTTGCTTTCACCAATATGTCTCCTTCAGACATTCCACGGGGGAAAATGTCTTGTTTATGAGTTTTCTGGTGATTACTTTCTTTCATTTGCAATGCCCTTGCTCATACGGAGAACACCCCCCCCACACACACACACAAATCCCTAGTTCTCTATTTGAACACGTGTAGTGTGAAGTGAAAAATAAAATTGGTTTCGCGAATGATAAGATCACAGACATGACTATGCATTCAAAAATCCACATGGTCCTTGATAAAAAGGCAAATATCTTTAAAAACCTGATCTGTCGGAAAAGCCTTTTAGTGTAGTCTCCAAGGTACATTTACCTTTGGTCTGATATTTTTTTTAATCTCGTCTGCTGGAGTTACTCCTTGGTAATGTTACTTATGACCTTTGAGACATATTTGTATAATTGCAAGTGGGACGTTTTGGGTGAACGGGATTCACCCAATCAGGATTAAGCTAGGTGGTCGGCAGTGGTAGCCATGTCTGTCCCTTGGTGTATCTGGTTCACGTTCTGAAAAACCGTTCATCGGGATGAAGCTAGGTGAAGAGCAGATGTAGCCATGTCTGAGCCTTGGTGTATCTGGTTCACATTCTGAAGAACTGTTTATCAGGGGTGAAGCTAGGTGGTCGGCAGAAGTAGTCACGCCCATCCCTTGTCACTATCAGGCCATCTCTAAATCTAGGGAAATACGTATTAAGAATATATTATAAATATGTATTTTGATACTTGTGAGTTTCATGCCATTTTCACATGGATACGCTCTTTTTATAAATTGTGATACCCGAATACTTGTTTGTTGACCGACTGTTCCTTGACGTATCAATTATGGTGCAGTTGCTGTGGTTATCGTACCTTTTTCTTTGCCTCCTATAAGCCTGATATTTTACAGTTCGTGAACTCGGATTAGTCAGTGACATGTTGACAGTACGTCAATCTTCCCACCAGTCAGATTGTCAGCTCCCTCCCGAGGCTACTGCATCCAGCACTGCTCTCTGGAGTTTCTTTAAATTTTTATAGATAAAGACCTTTACTGTTCAACCGTCCATGCTTTTGGGCCTGAATTCTGTGAACATATATATGTATTTTTGTGTGTGTAATTCCTTAATGTACTGGAAAACACCCTTTCGTGAGTAACTCAAATCAATTGAGTTCGAGACCCATTTTAATAGGTTTTAAGTCGTGACTTGTCATTACGATACAGTCGTTTTAACCGACTCGTTGTTTCTTGAATTGAAAAGTCTCGCCGACGTAAATTGACTTAAAAAGGCCACGTCATGGCCAATTAAAGTTTTGTGGATGATTGATTGGTCAGTTTGATCTCTGCAATTGCCAGTTGAAAAGCCTTATTAAAAGTTGGGGTATGAGTCAAATTAAAAGGCTGTTTAAAGATATCATTTTAGTAGGTTGTATTTTAGGTAGTAGATACTGCAGTATCTACTACCTAATATATATATATATATATGTATTTGTATATATATATTTGTAAAAAGGTAATTTTGTAAGCCAAAAAGAACGAGTCAATGTTTTTTTGCTGACCCGTCGCAGTCAGTTACACAGTTTAAATGGAAACCCGGTTTCCCAGAGTTTTTTTTAACCACTTTTGTTTAGTTAAAAAGCAAACCAATACATCATAGCCAGACATCCCTGTGTCACAAACCAAACCTGACACCTTCTGCCACTTTCCATTCGCACCAACGTAACTCCAGAGGGGGATTAAAAAAAGGGCAACCCCCTCCCCACCTCCACCCCTCTTTCACACTCAGAACAAGGACCCTTGGAGTCATACAGCTTGTTTGAAGACAATAGCTTGAAATGCTCGCTCAAATGTCACCCAATCAAGTTGCTTTTTCGCCGTTTCCCCAGCATTTGCAGACACAAAAAAAAGAACAAAAGCAAAAAAATCCCCCTTGGGTTGTGTGCCTGTATGTGTGTCAGACACACCACAAAAAAAAAAAAAAAAAAAACAGCAGCAAGCAGAGTTTGAAGTTGCCACTGCCAGCGAACGCTTCAATTAAAGAATGCAAATTTCATGTTTCTGGTTCAAGGTTGACACATGCGAGAGCCCCAAAGGTCTGCCGGGAAGGCACAAACCAAAAGCAGGCTCGCAAAGAGACAACCAAAGGCGCAAATGACGCTCTCATCGACCACCTTTGTTCTCAAACCCGAAAGTAATATTAGGTTTAAAACAAACAAACAAACAAAAAAAAAAAACGAAATAGCAAATAATATGAAGGGTTTTGCTGTTTTACAAAAACCCTGATTAGGGTCTATGAATCGCGCTGATTGCCCCATTCGCCCTGGTATCACCTCATTAGCATGAATAAGCCTATGTGGTATCGGCCGAAGAAGCTGTCGTAAGCACGGTCTAAATTAAACCCTAAACAATCACGGCGAATTAGTGAAGGGTTCTGCTGTTTTACAAAAACCCTGATTATGTTCTATGAATGGCTCTGATTGCCCCATTCACTCTGGTATCACCTCAGCTAATGAGGACGACCTGCGGCAAGAAACCGTTTTGCAAAAGTAGCCATATGCGAAGAGCAACTTTGGCTAAGATAAGGGAGTCAGCTGTGCAGATGACCTCACAGGGATAAAAAACTGGAATCTGATTGTTAAAGAATATGCATTTCAACACGTTTGTCAATATGCATAACAATCGAAGTGGGTCAGAAGTTTTTGAAGTTTGTTGGGGGAAAAAAGCAGTGGTGGCGGGGGTCTTAAATTTGAATGTGAGTTTGGATGGAAACACTCAACTCGAGAAGCTGATTGGATTGGATGGACCATTTCACGGCAGCAAAGTGATGAAAGGAAAGGAAGAAGTAGAAACACAAAATACAGTGATGCCTCAGCTGCCGAACTAAATTGGTTCCCAGAAGGTGAAAAGTGTGTCGTCCATACATTAATTGCCCATAGGAAACCATTAAAATGAGAATAATCCGTTTCCAGGTTCCCATAAAACATCATTTTTCTACTAAATAAGCGTTAAAACTACTCAAAATATACTTTATTTTAGTTATAATAAATGTGCTATTGTATTGGATTTGCCTTTATTAGTCTTGCAGTGGAGAAATTTACAAATTAAGTAAATTAATGAATTTTATTGTATAGACTGTACAGTATAATAAAGTAGTTTTATTGACCTTTGTGATGGTCGTTGATGGCTTGATGGAATGGAGAGGCCGCTTTCCTCAGCATTAAACACTTGATGAGGAGGAACGTAGCCTTCTTCTTTCACCATCTTGAGGAATGATCCCTTGTAGGTGCTTTCTCTGCCATCATTTTACCTAGTTCCTCAGCAATTGTGCTCTGTTTAGCTGAGTTGATAGGTTTTTGCATCAGATGGCTTGTGCGGGTTATTTT
Organism: Hippocampus bargibanti; assembly: GCF_051943395.1. Taxonomy (NCBI): domain Eukaryota; kingdom Metazoa; phylum Chordata; class Actinopteri; order Syngnathiformes; family Syngnathidae; genus Hippocampus; species Hippocampus bargibanti. The sequence goes on along the minus strand of NC_142734.1, from coordinate 500,397 downwards.
TGGAGCCTGATTAATGGGACTTTTAACCTTGCAGTCTACACTCTGCCTTTGAACTATCAAAGTTGAAAAAAAGTCCAAATTTCATAAAACCCTGGCACTGGAGTAGACACATGTTTGCACATGGTACTTAGTATTCCACTGAATTTCACAATTATGGCTGACGTTTATAATGGCAGCAGCAAGGCTGTGGGTACAAACCGAGATGCCAGTTGACATTGTCAGGTGATTTATGCAGAGAGCTCTCAGTGCAGAAGATAAATATAATTGGCAGACACATGGTCCTCAACTAGTTAATTCTCTCGCTCAATTTAAGTCACACGAGGGAAAATGTTGTGATGGAAATAATTTAGACTTTGCACGGACTGCAATTTGAAGTTCTAGCCTCATTTCACAGCTTGAATGTAATCAGTTTTGCAAGAGTTTTGTTGATTGTTTGAAAAATAATGATGAGATGGGAAGAATGTGACCTTGATACAAACTAGCAGCGGTGGCTATTGCATCAATATTGATGTGTTTTACTGATGATTAGTAGGAAACTTAAAGAAAATGATCGACTAAGCCACGATTGTCCAAATTCGGGCCTAAGGGGCTCATGTCCTGGCTGATTTCCATATCTCCCTGCTGCAACACATCTGATTCCAATTATCAGGAGTGTTATCTTGCTTTTTCACAGCTTGCTGATGAGCTGAACACGCACAAGCCATCTGTACACTTGATTCAAAAAGCTATCAGCCCAGCTAAACAGAACACAATTGATGAGGAACTAGGTAGACTTATGGCAGAAAAAGCATCTACAAGGGATCATTCCTCAAGATGGTGAAAGAAGAAGGCTACGTTCCTCATCAAGTGTTTAATGCTGATGAAAGCGGCCACTCCATTCCATCAAGCCATCAACGACTATCACAACGGTAAATAAAAGGACTTTATTATTCCGTATAGTTTATTTATCTAATTATAATACCATAGAAAATAAGGTATATTTTGTGTAGTTTTAAGGGAGTAGGAAGTAGAAAATGATGTTTTATGGGGACCTGGGAATGGATTATTCCCATTTTAATGGTTTCTGGTGGGAAATTAATTTTTGGGATACACACTTTTGCCTTACACACTCTGTCTGGGAACCAATTAAGTTTGTAAGCCAAGGTATCACTGTATTACAAAGACATTGTACAACCCACGTACATTAAGATATGAAATTAACCAGGTTTCTAATGATTTCTACTTGGTCCTGTTTCATTGGGGTTAATCTGATTAAGGTATGGGACAGGATGGCCCGGTTCGTTCTCACTTCGAGCCAAATGATGTCAAGGTTGCCAAGTCATGGGCTAATTCAATTTCTGCACAGCATACGTGTCAGCAGACCCCCCGTCCCCCCACTACACCAATTAAATTGACATCCCTTCCAAATGTTCATTCCATCTGAGCGTTCTTCTTGAACATTCCTTGGCCCACACACAGTTAGCAACACCAGACAGGCACATGGCGACCAAACATCCATCCAGGAGCTCCTAACACGCAGCATGGTGGTGTGCCTTATATTTGGAAAAGGAGAAGGACGACCGCAGCAATCGAGGGATTAAAAACAAGAGATGTGATGTGATGGCTGTCGAGAGGTCAGTTGCATAGCAACCAGTAGCGCAGACCTCAGAGATGAGCAAGAAAAGAGGATAGCTACAACTGGGATGCCGTCAGAGATGTTCGGTCGGACACTGTGAACAAAGGCTCCAACACAGGAAGATTGTCTTTAACTGCCGGCAGGGGATGTAGCCATTCATGACCGACGCCCAACGTCTGCAGCCCTCTGTTGAGCTATTTGTTGGGATTATATGCAAATTTAAAGGACAACCGACACCATTTTTTGTTTCCTAACTGACATCAGAATAACGTTTTATAGCATCTAAAATAGCCAAAACACACAGGATGATATTTTCAGTCAAATGCAAAACACCAATAAAATTGACTTAGTGTCCCAAACCTGCCACAAAATGAGCTTGAAAAATGGGCAGATTCGGAAAGTCCCGCCCCCTTGTTGGTGACGTCACGGCAGGATACTACTTCACAAACTGCCTTGCTCCAGAATCAAAACAATGGCTTCACAGAGTTCAGATTGGGAGAAGATGCTTTCTTGTGACTCATCCAGTTATGAATATGATTCAAATAGTTCATAAAGGTCAGGCACTTCGACAAAAGAGAAATGCTGCACTCCTTATAGCGTCTGTTGTTTGTTGCTGTCTTTTAGTTTATGACGCAAAACCTCATCCATGAAGAATCACACGACCCGACAGGTGAGGCAAATCCACGTGGGCTTTATTTACTGTGCATACTTATTGCTTTTATGGCTTAGATGCCCGTGTGAGAGCAGAGGAGGGCTGGATTTACGCTGCTTTCATTTCCATAATCTAAACCTAATTGTGAACTGTCAGAGGAATTTTGGATGACATTTGCAGAGAGGTAAAGGACAATGTCGACAGCCAACAGGGATGATCTTCTTCTTTTTTTTTTTTGGATTCTCCTTCCAGTTTGGATCTGAACAACCTTTTAATGTCAACGCTCATGTTTAAATATGTGGTCCGATCTTGAACCCACCCATGCTCTGTTTGACGGTGAATCTTTACATCAGTCATTTGGAGGTTGCATCAAGCACAAACGCACACTGAAGCACACACATAGATACACACGCGCACACACACGCGCGCACACGGATGGCTTGATGGAATGGAATGGAGTGTTTCATCAGTATTAAACACTTGATGTGGAAGGTAGCCTTCTCCTTTCACCATCTTGAGCAATGATCCCTCGGAGGTGCTTCCTCTGCGATAATTTTACCTTGTTCCTCATCAATTGTGTTTTGTTTAGCTGGGTTGATAGCTTTTTGCCTTTTCTGATTGGACCCGGCGTGGCCCCTTGGGCACAGGCCTGGCCATTAGACACTTGGCAGCGAGCCCCTGAAATGACACCTGTCAAAAATGAGTTTGCTTCCGTAGAGCGGTCGATTTATCTTGAGCAGCTCATCAGCCTCGCAGAAAGGCTCGATTTTCATCTGCTGGACCGCTGCAGTGAAAGCGGTTGGCGTCAGAGTGCTGTTTAGTCACATTAGCTTGTTTCGACACCTTCTTTGGCCGTACATTGTTTGCCACCAACACCACCCACGAGGGCTGTGAGCGAACCAATGCACTTATGACGTGCCCACACGACTGTTGATGAAAATAGACACAGACATCACTCCAACCTGTGACTTCGACGTAGATGGCAGTGCCACTACGGTGCCAAACGGACCCATATCTCCGAGAAAAAGATTGGTCTCATTTGTCAGATTGGTGAATCTCTTTTATATCGTAATACTGCGTACCTTAGTTAATGTCAAGCTCTTTGCTAGCCTCTGTTGTAAATAAAAATGTCCTCTCCACCCTTATTCTTCCATCAACCCAATATTCAAGCCTCTTATCCTCACAAGGGCTCTAGACATGCCGTAGCCTCTCCTAGCTGCACTTGGTCAGTAGGCATGTTACACCCTAAACGACTTGCCAACCAGTCGCAGGGAATACAGAGAAAAACAGACACACATAATCAAACAAACAAAATATATAGAATGTTCGAATGACCTACGATGCATGCTTTTGGAATGTGGGAGGATGGAGGAGTACCCGGAGAAAATCCACACAGAACATGCAAAGTCCATACAGCAAGGCCAGGGCCCAAACTCAAACTCAAACATCTGGTGTCTGAAGTGGACGTGCTAACCAGTTAGCTCCCATACGAATACATTTTGGGATATTTATTGACATTGTGATCTCATAAAACAGAACACACATATTTGATTATCGATGAAAAGCGTCATCTGTACTTCTTTGACAAAGGTCTGTGTAAGCTCTCAGTCGTTTTGACAAAGGTTTTCGGATGAGGATCAAAACGTCCGACAGCTTCAAAGAAGTACGGATGACAGCTGAAAATGATGCTTTATGGGGACCTCGGAACCGATTATTCTCATTTTAATGGTTTCCCAAAGGAAATTAATTTTTGGGATACACACTTTTCGCCTGACACACTCTGTCTGGGAACCACTTCAGTTCGTAAGCCAAGGTATCACTGTATCTGGTATTCAATATGTGAAGTCTGAAAAGAGTCTTAGAACTTTGCTGTGTCTTAGAAGGCTGCTGTGTTCAAACAAAGACTCAATCCTTGACGTTTTTTTTTTTCCACACCACGTCTCTTTGAGACACCATATATGGAAAATCCACAATTTTGTGTGTCCGTCTGGCCTTCTTGTCCTTCTGTGTATGTGTGAATTTCTGCAGGACGTAACGTGTGCATTTGAGGATTTAGGACGCTTTGTGTGCGCGCGAGTTGTGAATTGTGCAGACAGAATTGTGCACCCTCAGGTCAACTGAGCTTTGTGCAGGGATTACTTGCCTGTTGGCAAAGTCACATACTCTGAATCACTTTACTGCCAGGCTCTGTGTCACTTGGCCACAAAGTGGGAGACAGTTACAGCGACAAGCAGACGGCATGGAACCATTTTCATTCTGGTTTTTTTCCCCCTCGCCTTCTTTCTCTTAAAGGACAACCGACACATTTTTTTTGTTTCCTAACTGACATCAGAAAAACGTTTTATAGCATCTAAAATAGCCAAAACACGCAGGCTGATATTTTTAGTCAAATGCAAAACACCAACAAAAGTGACTTCAAGTGTCCCAAAACCGCCACAAAATGAGCTCAGAAATGGTGAGATTCATAAAGTCCCGCCCCCTTGTTCATGACATCACGCCAAGATAGTCCTTCACAAACTGCCTTGCACCAGAATGAAAACAATGGCTTCACAGAGTCTAGATTCGGAGAAGTTGCTTTCTTGTGACTCATCCAGTTATGAAGATGATTCAAATAGTTCTGAAGAGGAAAGCATCAATGTTTGCAATCGATGAAAGGAGTCCTCCCATATCAATTCGGGCTGTCAATGATTCCAATGTAGCGTCCCAGAAATTGCCAAAGATGGCACCCAAGCTGCGTTAGAAATGGGCTGATTTGTCTGCTGGGAATTTGTGTCAACTAGTATCAAATAGTAGTCTTGATGGAACACACAACCATTCACCATTGCATTATTTATGTCGTTTTCCTTCTAATTCTGCCTTCAACACGTATCAACACAAAGTTTTCAGACCAAACAAAGTACCCAAAATGCATTGTGTGTCGCTTTCTCAGTCAGGGTCGTTCCAGACGTGACGTAACTTCGGCATCCATCGTCATCACCTCGAAAACAAGACTTCCTGAATATTTAGCGCCAGTCTTAAAATGTACAATATAGCTATATGCGGTGGAATCTTTTTAAAATGCGTTCAGTCGAAGTCATTTGAAGTGATTTTACAAATTATGGACGCAACTTGTCCGGAAGTGTCGGTTGTCAAAATGTAAAAGATAAATATACACATCCAAATCATCCCTTAGATAACTCAAGGAAGTTTGCAAAGCTCCTGTGTACGCAGCATTCCCTCAGTAAAACAACATGGCCATGAAGAAGAGGACAGTAGAGGATGGAGGTCAATGACGGTCGTCTCCATAGTGACTGGAATAAAGGTCACTATAACTACCTGACTCCAAAGAATTCCGCGGAGAGAACCTAATAGTCTGATAAAGGAATGAAGGAAGCAAAAAAAGGTCACAGCTAGGGTCACAGTTATGGCCCCTCTCCTCATGGGATCTGATCCGAGGTAACTTTTTGTGTTTGCCGAAAGAATAAATTTACCTTTGGTGTGCTGCAAGATGATGATAAGTATTGATTTGTGCAGTCTGGAAAGTACACATTTTAGTATTCCAAATGGACGTCTCTGCTAACAGTTTGTTTTGTTGCTGTTGCCACTTCACCTCTCGTTCCCATACACACTTTTCTTATCGCTCTCAGACCTTAATATCCGCTGCCTGCTCTTGTATTTGCAACCATCCTACCACTTGTACGCGGTTATTCTCCCTCCCCTGAGCACTCGCCACATTTCCCTCTGCCTTTTTCTGTCACGGTTTGCAAGGTGGTGATGGTTGTGGATCCCAAAATAAGCAGGCAGGAGGGAGCAGCAGGTTGTAATTGACAAATTGTATTCAAATGAAGTCGGCAGGAACAAAATCTAAAACATCAAAGTCATCCGAACAGAAAAGTACAAAGTATCAAAGAAAACCAGGAGCAAAAATCTGCCACAGGGTGAAGCAAACACATGCAATGCACATTACAATGACCCGACACCGAATGGTCGTGCCGGGAGTCCTTTTAGCTGCCACTGATTGGAACGACCAACACCTGTGCGGCTGCAGGCAGGGCCGACAGCGCCATCCGTTAGTCGGCAACCAGATTGTGACATTTTCACATCATGTTCCAGCCCTCCATCCCATGTCATCGACTGTGGGGAGGTTAAATTTAACTTGCTCCAGAAATTGGTGGTTGAGTGCATAAAGTACCCACAAGTGGCAACGGTTGAAATGCTAGTGGACCCTTGGATATATACAATTTAATAATTTGTAATTTACAACAGATTCTTTACTTACAGACAGTGGCTTTTTTATGTGTTTAATTACCTGACATGTTTCAGCGTATACTTCCGCCTCTGTCAAAGTGTCACAGATGTTGTTGTGACGCGCCTTTTTCAGCTGATGTTACTGTTTTCACCGCCAGTAGCCTTCTTCTTTTCACCATCTTGAGGAATGATCCCTTATAGGTGCTTCCTCTGCCGTAATCTTGCCTAGTTCCTCATCAATTGTGTTGTGTTTAGCTGGGTTGATAGCTCTTTGCATCAAGTGTACAGATGGGTTGTGCGGGTTATTTGTGGGGCCTGATTGATGGGATATTTTAACCTTGCAGTACACACTCTGCCCTTGAGCTATCAATAAAGTTGAAACAGGTCCAAATTTCACTGTGTTTTCTTTCCATTGTCTCACTTTCCCTCCCTGTTGTCTGCCTATGAATTTTTATTTGCAGCTCTGTGCTTCTGTAACCCCCCGTCACACACTGCTGCTCTCTTGACCAATCATGTGCGGCTCTAACCGAAGACCATTTCCGCCTTGCTCAGTGTCACGGAGGCGACGAAGTATACGCCGAAACAAGCCACTGTCTGTAAGGAAAGAATCTGTTGTAAATTAGATAACTAGTAGACAGTATGAACTTAACACACCTAAGTAAAATGTCATAATTGAATGACATTTTTAAAGCACTGACTTGCAGCTATTTCTTTTGAAACTTCACCCAACAGGTTCGTGTCATCATTTTCACCCATACTTCTTGAAGGCTTCTCCTTGTCCATTTTGCTTGGGGATGAGGTTGTTGCGGTAAGTGAGGACGCATTAAATATTAACAGAAACTCATGGGATATGAGTATGGAGTCCGTGACAGTTTGAGGGGTTTATAATTAAGCAGACAGGGATTAAAGACACGGAGCTGCATTTGCTTTCCCACTGAAAGATGTCTGATTCGTACCTACACAGGTCTGAAGCTTATTGCACAGCAGTCTGGCTCGATGGAGCGGCTATTAGCGGCTTGATGTGGTCAAGCGTGCATGCCTACCGTGGCTTATGCATGAACACATGGAAGGTCATGGCTCATAAATCCACAGTGTGTTGTCTTTTGCAGATCATTACATTGGGACCCCCGTTTGTGTTTTATGGCTACCTGGGTACAGATTATTCTAATTTTAATGGTTTCCTATGGGAAACTAATAACAATAATATCAATACATTACATTATAAGCGAATTTCAAAGATCTCAAGGACACTTTACAGTCACAGACAAGACTGAGGGAGGAGAGGGAATAGAAACATGAAGAATGTCAGATAGGTATGGGGGGGCAAGGTTATGGATAGCTTTAAATGTATAAAAAAAAAATCAAGTTGATTCTATATTTGAGCAAGAGCCAATGGAGCTCTTGGAGGACGGGGGTGAAGTGGTGAAAGGATGAGGTTCTAGTGATGATCCTAGCTGAATAATTCTGGACCAGTTGAAGTTAGTGGAGGTTTCTGAGGGACACCAAAGAGAAGTGAATTGCAATCGTCAATCCGGGAGGTGACAAGACTATGAATGAGGATAGCAGTGGTGTGAGGAGTTTGGAAGACACACTTTTCGCCTAACACACACTTTCTGGGAAGCAATGAAGTTCGGAAACTGAGGTATCACTGCATACTGAAATTTTTTTATCAAGGCAAAGTCTTCTGTCACTGGATAACACATTTATTTACTTCGAATACCTTGATTGTATGAAGATTTCATCATACCTTGAACATTCTGAAGATAACCTGCGAATGAATCTTTCTCCATGCTTCTTTATTGTGTCTTCATACAAACAAATGACATCATTTGCCAAAAAAACCTTTACTTTTTTTTCCTCATCTGTCAAAAAGATAATCTCCCAGAAGCGTTTTGGCTCCTCACTCTGAATTTTGATGAATTGCAGTCTCTTTCATGTTGTCCCCATTCCTAATGAAGTTGGGACTCTGCATAAAATGGAGAAATTTAGGCTTCAAATTAAAAATAACTACAAAATTAAGCTGACAATGCATTTTTCAATGAAAACTTCTTTGAATGTGTCGGACGTTATTTTACTAGTAGTGTCGACCCTGTACACACACACATATATATATATATATATATATATATATATATATATATATATATATATATATATATATATATATATCCCTACTGTCCAGACGTGGCGGTGCCAGCCTCTGCTGTGATTGGTCCCTGCTCTCTGGTTGGGGGGAGCAGAGGACTACTCCCTGCGGCTACACTGATTACTTCTATTGTCCGGCCTGAGTATCTATCTATCTATATATCTATCCATCCATCCATCCGTCCATCGATCCCTCCATCCATCTAACTAGCTATCTAGCTAGCTGGCTACCTAGCTAGCTATCTAGCAATTTGTCAGTCTGTCTTTCTCTCTGTCAGATAGCTATATATATCTATCTAGCTATATGTATATGTGTCTTTCTGTCTGTCTGTAGCTAGATAGCTATTTATTTATTTACTGTTTATTTTTGGTGGATTTTGTGTCTGCGAAAAGGTGGTTATCTGTTTCATTCATCTCATCTTTTCTCTGTCCTTGAATCTAGCACTTAAGTATTCATAACATGGCCCGCGTAGTTCTGGTGTCTTCCACCCCTGCCTCGTCATTACTTCTTCTACTAGCAAAACACCAAAGACTGACAAAAAAAACATGTCAAAGTTCTAAAGAGACAGCCACAGCCTGTGGTCACAAGAGTGAAAATGACATCAGGTTTTTTTTACACTTTTGATATTCCGCAATCCAAGAGCTCCCAGTTACCTTTTTCTGGAATGAAGAAGACTGACTACCTGAGGCAGTGGAGCAGTGCAGACAGCACCTGGTGTCAGATTAAGTTGTTGCAGTGTGTCGGGGGACACCTAAACCTGTCCGACACGCCAGCTGTCGGCTGACCCTATGATTGACATGTTGCAAGAACCCAATCCTTCCCAACTCATGTCTTTGTGACATGAAGAAGATGAGAAAAAAAGATGGCTGAGTGACTGATGAACTTAGTGGAAATATGAAACAAGACAAGTACAGAGAGACCTCGGTTTACGAACCTCTTGGCATACAAACTTTTCGTTTTACAAACGTTAAATTTTAAAAACGAAAATGTTACCTTGGCATACAAACTATTTTTCGGGATACACACAGATCGCCACAATGAGTGACGTGGCGTTTGCGAGCTAGCCCGTTCTCCTAAAAAGAAAATGGCGGCCTACTGTTTTTGTCCTGTATTCCCATCCCCCAGTCTTCGGTTAAAGCCACGTGATTGGTCAAGAACGCAGCAGTGAGGGGGGGGGGGGTTAAACATTAACGAGACAGGCAGACGACAGAGAGATAGTGAGAAAATGAATAGAAAATAGAACAGTAAAATTTGGACTTGTTTCAACATTGATTGTTCAAAGGCAGAGTGTAAACTGCAAGGTTAAAATTCCCATCAATCAGGCTCCACAAATAACCCGCACAAGCCATGTATAGACTTGATGTAAAAGCTATCAACCCAGCTAAACAGAACACAATTGATGAGGAACTAGATAAAATGATTGCAGAGAAAGCACCAACAAGGGATCATTCCTCAAGATGGTGAAAGAAGAACGTAGCGTTCCTCATCAAGTGTTTAATGCTGATGCAACCGACCACTCCATTCCAACAAGCCATCAACGACCATCACAAAGGTCAATAAAACAACTTTATTATACAGTTTATTTCTTTAATTATAATACCATAGCACATTTATTATACATAAAATAAGGTCTATTGTGTTTAGTTTTTAGGCTTATTTAGTTGAAAATGATGTTTTATGGGGATCTGGGAACGGATTATTCTAATTTTAATGGTTTCCTATGGGAAATTAATTTTTGGGATACACACTTGTGGCCTTACACACTCTGTCTGGGAACCAATTAAGTTCGTAAGCCAAGGTATCCCTGTACCTGTTTAGTTGATGAACTTTATTTTCTGACCAAATTCTTTAATGCTGATGTGCCAGATCATCATCACTTGGTGTTTGTTGTGTGGAACCCCACACTGTTGTGACTGTTGAGATCAGATGATTGGGAGCAGAATTCAGTTATTTTTTTGTACTTTTTGGTTTGAAAATACCTGCCCACACTGTTTATGGAGTTTTTGTGATGATAAATGGCTGCAGCAGACAACTCTAACGAGACTTAATCTTCTGCTGAAAATATGACATGTGTTGCCTGTCACAGTTCAAGGACTGATGAAATACTGCCAAATTCGAGTCATCTGATGAAAAACAGAGTGTTTTCGTGTCTGATTGGATCATTTCAATCTTCTACCACCCTTGTTTGTTTGATACACACAAAGATCTTTAGTCATTAAAAAAAACAAACAATATTACTCATGGCCTCATTTTACATGTGAATAAATGTGCAACCATCTTATAGAACAGTACACTGATACCTTGGCTTACAAACTTAATTGGTTCCCTGACAGAGTGTGTAAGGTGAAAAGTGTGTATCCCAAAAATTAATTTCCCATAGGAAACAGTTAAAATGAGACTAATCAGGTCCCCATAAAACATAATTAATTAAATAAATAAATAAATCATAATTTTCTTTCTTTACTTTCTAATTTTCCAAACCTTAAAACGACACAGAATATACCTTATTTTATGCATAATAAATGTGCTATAGTATTACCGTTAAAGAAATAAACTGTACTATACAATAAAGTTGTTTTATTGACCTTTGTGATGGTCGTTGATGGCTTGATGGAATGGAGTGGCCGCTTTCATCAGCATTAAACACTTGATGAGGAACGTAACCTTCTTTTTTCACCATCTTGAGGAATGATCCCTTGGAGGTGCTTTCTCTGTGATAATTGTATCTAGTTCTTCATCAATTGTGATCTGTTTAGCTGGGTTGATAGCTTTTTGGATCAAGTGTACAGATGGCTCGTGCGGGTTATTTGTGGAGCCTGATTGATGGGATATTTTAACCTTGCAGTCTACACTCTGCCTTTGAAACGAGTCCAAATTTCACTGTTTTCTATTAATCTTCTCACTCTCTGTCGTCTGCCTGTCTCTTTAATGTTTAACCCCCCCCCCCTTCCCTCACTGCTGCGTTCTTGACCAATCACATGGATTTAACCAAAGACTGGAGGCGGGGAATAGAGGACAAAAACAGTTGGCTGCTATTTCCTTGTTCGGAGAACAGGCTCGTCCACAATGACACATCACTCATTGCGGCGCTCCCTCTGTAACACGAAAATGTTCATAAATTTAACGTTCGTAAACCGAAAAGTTCGTAAGCCAAGGGGTTCGTAAACTGAGGTATCACTGCATTGACTTAGAGGTAAGTGACTCATCATTAGCAATGTTGAGTGCTTGTTTTCTCCTTTTTTTTAAAGGAACAGTCCAGCCTTCCTTTCACTTTATTCATCACCCTATTGCCTGGAAACCCTTTTTTTTCGAATGTGTTCTTTCTGCCGTGTGTCAGTGGTGATAAATGATCCTGCCAATTCCTTTGAGCCACATTTGTCAGTCAGGCTCCAATGGACCAAGGACTTGATATCTACCACAGACTGATGGTTCTGCAAAGCATACAACTTGGTTGATTGTGAAATTGTGGGGGTGCCATTTGAAGAGTGCTCACTTATGGGTTAGATCTCTATTTTTTGTGGCACCTTGGATGCATATAAATATATATTTTCATTCATTCATTCATTTTCCCCATCTACTTATCATCACAAGGGTCGTGGGGGGAGCTAGATTCTATCCCAGCTGTCCTAGGGCAGTAAGCAGGGGACAACTTGAACTGGTAGTCAGACAATCGTGTGGCACTCACAGACAAACAACTATTCACTCTCACAATCACAGTTAAAGGACAACCGACACCGTTTTTTTGATTTCTAACTGACATCAGAAAAACGTTTTAGAGCATCTAACATACCCAAAACACGCTGACTGATATTTTTAGTCCAATGCAAATTACTTTGTTTGTGACGTCACATCAAGAAACTTCTTCACAAACTGCCTGGCTCCAGAATCAAAACAATGGCTTCAGAGAGTTCAGATTCCGAGAATATGCTTTCTTGTTACTCATCCAATTGCCTTGTCTCGTCTTGTATGATATATATTATATGGTCTTGACACCACTACTCATCCAGTGCAGCAGTAAAGCTATTAAATTAGCATTAGCATCAACAAAGTCAGTGTAGGCTATATCCGCGCCCACCCACTCCTTCTTCGACATGTGCAACCAGCTCTGATCTGGCCTCTAATTGACATGCGAGACTGGCAGTGCATCAAACTGTCAGGCCGTTGCCTGTGCTGACCATGAAATGAAGTCATTCATGATTATCACTTATGGTATAATTGCTTTGTATTCAAATCAAAGCGGCCATTTGAAAATCGGGTGACAAGTTGGCTCGCATTGAAATAAAGCAACATCTGTTAGCAAAAATGCAGGCGAGAGCAGGGTTACCGATTTGGTGGAGCAAGAACAGACATGGTGCCTTCAAACAAACACTGTACAGTGATAGCTTGCTTTACGAACTTAATTGGTTCCCAGACAGAGTGTGTAAGGCGAAAATTGTCTATCCCAAAAATGTATTTCCCACAGGAAACCATTAAAATGAAAATAATCCCTTCCCAGGTCCCCATAAAACATAATGTTCTACTTTCTTATTTTCTAAGCCTTGAAACTACACAAAATATACCTTATTTTATGTGTAATAAATGCGCTATGGTAATACAATTAAAGAAATGAACTGTATTGTATAATAAAGTCGTTTTATTTACCTTCGTAATGGTCGTTGATGGAATGGAGTGGCTGCTTTCATCAGCGCTAAACACTTGATGATGAGGAACGCTACTTCTTCTATTCACCATCTTGAGGAATGATACGTGCTTTCTCTGCGATCATTTTAACTTGTTCCTCATCAATTGTCTTCTGTTTAGCTGAGTTGATAGCTTTTTGCATCAAGTGTACAGATGGCTTGTTATTTGTGGAGCCTGATTGATCGGATATTTTAACCTTGCAATCTACACACTGCTTTTGAACTATCAAATTTGAAACGAGTCCAAATTTCACTGTTTTCTCGCCATTTTCTCACTCTCTCTCTGTCGTCTGTCTGCCTGTCTCTTGTTTGTTTAAACCACCTCCCCTCACTGCTGCATTCTTGACCAATCACGTGGCTTTAACCAGAGACTGGAGGCAGGGAATAGAGGACAAAAACAGTTGCCTGCCATTTTCTTGTTAGGATAACGGGCTCATTGTGGCGCCGAAAAATAGTTTGTATGTCAAGGTAAATTGTTCATAAATTCAAGGTTCGTAAACCGAAAAGTTCAAAAGCGAAGGGGTTCGTAAAGCGAGGTATCACTGTACTAGATCGTCAAATAAATGCCACCGTAATTGGTTGCTCTTTAATTGTTTATGGTAAGTGCGACCCATGAGTATGAGGACTTCCACTGTATGCAAAAAGTCATTTATGAGGTTTGATAATACAGCCCGTGTGGTAGCACAATACGAGTGCTGGAAGGGAACCTCCCTGAGGATTGTAATCACCACATTTGCTGGGTGCAAAGACTCCGAGAGAGCGTTAACAACCCTGTAAACAAGCGTGTGTGGCTCGCCTACTGCAGAAATGTCAAGAAACAGATGAAAGTAGGATGGGGAGACTCTGTGGAAGAATATTGCTCTGTACATTGCTGTTCCCTCAGGCAAGCTGTAATATTTATTGCACTCTTGTGTACTCGCCAATTACAGCAGTTGGAAAATAGAGGATCATTTCAATGCATACATAACATGACCAAGGTTGATTGACGTAAATAAACATGCACACACACACACACACACACACACACACACACACACACACACACACACACACACACACACACACACACACACACACACACAATATGAAAACTATCCCTATTCCTTTCATCACTTTGCTGCTGTGAAATGTAAATTTCTCCACTGTGAGACTAATAAAGGCATATCCAATCCAATCCAATCCCAAACAACAGAACATTTTTGCAGTGCATATGTCTGTAAATCACGTGTGATGGCAAAGTCCCAAAATATTGAAATGTATGTCAACAAAGTACAAACAGAGGGCAAAAAGAGTGTTGGCATGACTGTGAGTTCAGTGCAGCGATGGATTGCGGGTGAAGAGGCTGCTTCTGATTCTGTTTCTGTTTGTACGCATTTGTATGAACCGCTAGCATCTCCCGCATGGCAGCAGATCAAAGCCATGTTGAGGAGGGTGAGAGTTGTCACCTGCCACTTGCCTCGGCTCTTCTGAACAGGACGTGACGATCCTTTATCTTTTGACTGCACGCTGGAGTGTCTTCCATTCTGGGAGAAGCACAGCAATGAGGTGCTATGCTAATGCTTCATCTATTTGGATTGCATTTCAACATTTTTAATACAGTGATTGAAACCTTGCTTTCCGAACCCCTTGGCTTACGAACTTTTCCATAGCAAATAGATAGCCAGCTAGGTAGCTAGCTAGATAGCCAGATAGCTAGCCAGATAGTTAATAGCTAGCTTGATAGCTAATATCATATATAGCCAGCTAGATAGCTAGCAAGACAGCTATTAAATAGCAAATAGCTAGCTAACTAGGTGGATAGCAAATAGATAGCCAGGTAGGTAGCTAGCTACATAGCCAGCCAGCCAGATAGCTAGCCAGATAGATTGCTCTTCTATTGTTGCAAATGGAATGTTGATGAGTGAGGCCCCCTAATGGCAAATCCTGCATTTTCATTTCAAGTCTACAAAGGCAGATTTTGTCCGCTTATGACTTTGACTTCTTTGTCCGTCTGCCAACCAAAGTAGCAGAAGTTGTTCTGAAAAGATGGCTGCAGTGTAACCAAAGTTGCTTTTAGTCCAGAATACATTTGGTCCCACCGGGTCAATCTCGTAGCCATAACTTCATTAGTTATATCGCAAAAAAAAAAAAAAAAAAAAAAAAAACATCCAGGATGCACAGATGTGACCATAGCTGCTAGCCCAGCTTTTTTTTTTTATTTTTTATTTTTGCGAGCGTCCAGATGGGTGTTATTTATTTACAGTGATACCTCGCTTTACGAATCACTTGGCTTACGAACTTTTCGGTTTACGAACGATAAATTGATGAAAATTTTACCTTGGCATACAAACTATTTTTCGGGATAAATAGTAAAGGGGATGACAAAAACTAATCCGCCAGCCACCATGGCGCTGTTCGACCACGCGGTTTGGTGTTCATCCGCCAAAAACTAGTCCGCCAGCCATTGTGGCGCTCTGTGCGTTTCCCGAAAACTAGTTCGTCTGCCACGATTTTATTTTCGCGAATTTGACATTTGTGAGGCGAAAAGCTAAAGGGTTTGTAAGCTGAGGTATCATTGTACATCTCATGTTCACATTTTCTTTTCAGTCAATGCATAATTAGCATTGGCCAAGTGCTTCTAATTGTAAGATTCAGTGAATTGCATTTGATGGGGATTCATTATTCAAGCCAGCGATGCAATATTTAAAATCCTGATAGCAATAAATAATGCAAGACCAGATGATCAATTATGTATCTATTTGTCAGAACTAAATGCACTGTTAATTTAGCCTTTGTCCACATGGAGCCTGGATAAACCATAATACATTTTTTTCACTTTATAGTCACGGGATATTTTTTTTCAGTGGGTGAGTAGCGGCAGTCCCACGTGCCAGCGTTCACTCAAACCGGAAGTCACTCAGATAGAAAGTTAGCTAGATAGCTAGATAGCAAATACATAGCCAGCCGGCTAGCCAGCGAGCGAGCATTTTACATAGCTATAGATAGCAAATACATAGCCAATAGAAAGCTAAATAGAGAGAAAGCTACCTCGCCAGCTAGTAGATAGCTAATCGATAGCCAACCAACCGCTTTTGAACGGGAAGTGCCGAGTGGAATTGGCCTTCCTGCCTGACTGACTGACTGACTGCTCTTAATGAAGTCAAATGAAACTTTGTCAGCAAAATAAAGCCTTACTGGTAGTTTCGGCCCTATATATATATATATATATATATATATATATATCGCTACTGTCCAGACAAGGCGGTGCCAGACTGGTAGGTCCCTGCTCTCAGGTTTGGGGGGAGCAGAGGACTACTCCCTGCGGCTCCACTGATTGTTCCTATTGTCCTGACTAACGACTGGCCTGATTGCCCCACTTCCTCCGCTATCACCTCATCAGTATTACTAATCCTATGTTGCCTAAGCAGGCTGTTGTACGTTGTACGTATATATATATAGGGCCTAAACTACCAGTAAAACTTTAGTTTGCTGACGAAGTTTCTTGGATAAGAAGCGAAACGTCCGACACCAAGTGCAGATGACAGCTGAAGAAACCTTTTCATCGATGGACCACTCCTGTACGACTGAGAGCTTACACAGACGAAATATCCAAGCGTGTTTGCAAATGTGTCCTTCCGAGTGGTGGAGCAGAAAGTGGCTATTAATCCCATGAGCTGTCCATTTGACACCGCTGACCCTCAATGCCAAGCGCAATTTCCCGTAAGGCATCCCCGGAAGCGAGCTGGAGCTGTTTCAATACTCGTGTCTTTTTTGTTAATTCTCTCAGTATTCCAATTGATTAGACGAGTTTACAAGGCTTCATCTGCATTTGCTGGAGCCTTTGCCAAGGGATTATTGGATTTGGAAAGGCTTGTTTGTTGTTTCCTTGATTTGAAGCCACATTAGGCTCAATTTTATTGATGTTATCATTGGAATTCCACAATGGTGTTAAATTGCTGTTTCTACTCATTCGATTCGTGGTAACATGCTATATCAAAGTCAAAGTCAGCTTTATTGTCAAATATGCTAATATGCATGACATACAGCACAGATGAAATGACTGTCCTCTCGGACCCAGCATGCAAGGCACTTATAATTACTTTAACAAACATAAACATGAAAACGGCAATTTGCCGGGAGAGGCATATATTTACCTTATTCCAGTTACTTGGAATACTTTTTTTGCATAAAGTGTACTTAGAGTGTAATTTTAGCTAATTCACCGCCAGACCATGTCCAAAAATGTGTCTACTCCAGTGCCAGGGTTTTATGAAATTTGGACTCGTTTCAACTTTGATAGTTCAAAGGTAGAGTGTAGACTGCAAGGCTAAAATTCCCATCAATCAATCAGGCTCCAAAAATAACCCGCACAAGCCATCTGATGCAAAAAGCTATCAACTCAGCGAAACAGAACACAATTGATGAGGAACTAGGTAAAATGATAGCAGAGAAAGCACCTACAAGAGATCATTCCACAAGATGGTTTAAGAAGAAGGCCACATTCCTCATCGAGTGTTTAAATGCTGATGAAACAGCATTAAAAATCATATGAATATGATTCAAATAGTTCTGAAAAGGAAAGCATAAATGTTTGCCATCGATTCAAGAAGTCCTTCCATATCAATTCGAGCCGTCTGAATTCCGATGTAGCGCCCAGAAAGTGCACAAGATGGCGCACAAGCTGCGTTGGAAATGGGCTGATTTGTCCGCTGGGAATTTGTGTCAATTTATATCTTCTTTATGCGTGTTACCGCCATTGGCTGCGACACACAACTCACCATCACGTTATTACTTCTAATTTCACCATCAACACTGCGAGACGAATAAAGGCAAATCCAATCCAATCCAATCAACAGTGTTTTCATACAAACAAAAGTACCCAAAATGCATTGTGTCTCGCTTTCTTGATCAGGGGCGTTCCCTCCGTGACGTCACTTAGGGAATCGTCATCAACTCGAAAACAAGACTTCCTGAATATGAATATGAATTATGTGTTATGGGGACCTGGGAACGGATTATTCTCATTTTAATGGTTTCCTATGGGGAATACATTTTTGTGATACACACTTTTCGCCTTACACACTCTGTCTGGGAACAAATTACTTTTGTAGTCTAGGCATCGCTGTACTTCCTCCACAAACGTTCATTTTGAAGGTGAATGATCTTTCTGCTTGCCAAAGAAACTGTGAGAAACTTTGTCACGCTCTTTAGTTGGAGCGGCACTCCCTAAAAACTCCGAGAGAGCACAATAAAGCAAAGCGCAGTGCCTTTATGCCCCCGCAGGGTATTTGTAGGGATGGATGTGCTGCTGTGCCCCATGTATTAATGTTTTGCCGTAAAGTTGACATGGTGGTCGCTTGCCTTTAACAGGCTGTGTGCTGTGGCAGACAGTAAAGATAACAGCCACGGTCCATCATTTCAGCAAAGATGTGTTTAAAGACGATTCAGGAAACCACAAATAACATTCATCCCAAACCACAAGCCACTTTCTTATTGCCATTTTATATTTTCTTTATCTCTATTTGTTCTGTATCTGTTCCTCGCAGGCTTTCTTTTTACCTCAAGCGTGCTCAATTTCACTTTTTTTTCCATTCCAAACTCAGCCTTTGACTCCTTTTCCCTCCCTCGCAATCCATTCTCTTGTCCCACCCGCTGAAAAGGGCCTTCAAACGGAGTGAAAGAGAAAATGTGGCCAGTAAAAAAAAAAAACTCCCATTTTACCGCGGTGGAATGGGTGAAAGTGAAATGTTTGCACATAAACCGAGACTCCCGTGGTAGTTTCAATGACAGAATCTGATTAGAATAGACGATAAAAGTTAGCATATTAAAAAAAAAATTCATGCTATTGTATTCTTAGTTGGCCGAACACAAGGCCCACAATGGAAGCACAGAAAATCTGCATTAATCTGAGGTGAACATAAACAGCCTGTCACACTGTCATCTTCCTGTAGGAGATCTGGCCTTGGACTCTCATAGAAGTCTGTTGCAAATTTCAGTGTATGGGCAAATTACCCATTGTTGGGTTGAAAATATATCCTTGGATATATTAGCGAAAGGAAATAGGTGGTTTGAAAGGGAAGTAAAAGAAGCTATTTTCATAAAACAGCAAAACCCTTCACTAAATGGCCATGGTGGGGTAAGGTTCAATTTGGAACGTTCCTACAACTGATTTCTTAGGCAACATAGGCTTAGTTATGCTGAAGAGATGATAGCAGAGCAAATGGGGCAATCGGGCCAGTCGTAGACCCCACACTCAGGCAGGACAATAGAAGTAATCAGTGTAGCCGCAGGAAGTAGTCCTCTGCCCCCCGTCCCCCAACCAATCATCGCAGAGTCTGGCACCGCCACGTCTGGAAAGTAGGGATATATTGATAGGGCCAAAACTACCGGCAAAAATCGTTGTACTAAGTTCATCCTGTCTACTTGATATCTATATTATTATGATTATTAATAACATGTTTGATGCTATTTATTGTACGTCGTATTTAAATGTATGTGTCAGAAAGTGGATGCATGAGTAGAAAATACAACTTCCATTTTTCATATGCACTCAAAAAGTTTTGCTATCCACTCGGATCGCCACAAAGACAAATCCAAACAACGAGTGGTCTGAATGCATTTCACAGTCGCCGAAAGAAGAAGTCACAACAACCGTTTGACATTCACGGGAGTCGTACTCACGTAACATGCGAGCGAGATAAAGACTGTCAGGCAAAGGGACAACCAGAGCGGCAAACAAAAGGAGCGGTCGTGAGCTCACTCGCAGGCCTAAAGGTCAAGCGTAAACAAAGAAAATGGCTTCCCTCATTATTGTCATCAGTCGCACACGTTTGGATGGCGTGTTTTCGTGCTGCACTTCAGCAGACATATTCTTGAAAAAAGGACAAGACCTTTTGCCCCCCCTCCCATCTTGTGTTCCAGCCTGATGGCAGTCGGCCAACAAGCATTGAGGAGTGGGCTCAACAGTGTGAAAATCTGGTCCTTCTGGCTGCTCCGTGTGTGTTTTTTTTTTTTGAGGGGGTGGGTTAATCATCCTTGTTTGTCTTGAAAAGCACTTTATTATCTTCAAAGAAATAAAAAACAGAGCTAGCATCAGACACACACCAAAAATGGCAAGTGATTTCCTCATTCTCTTCTATTGAATCCCTCCGGAGATCGATTGTGCTTGGGGTATTTTCAAAGGTTGTCGTGGGCGTAAGGTCAATCGGGTTCTTGAACAGCCAAAAATACAGCGATACCTCACCTTATCAACGCTTTAGCTCACCAACTTTTCCAACCATGGCTGTACGCCATATTTTGAAACCCTAACCCCTATTGAAAACCGTGTCCCAAGTTTGAAACTCTCACCCTATTTTGAAGCCCTACTTTGAAACATTAGCCCCTGTTGGAAACCCTCTCCCAAGTATGAAACTAACCCTATTTTCAAACCCAAACCCTACTTCGCAACCCTATTTTGAAACCCTAACCCAACCTTGAATCTCTACTTTAAAACCCTAGCCCCTGTTGGAAACTCTCTCCCAAGTTTGAAACTAACCCTATTTTGAAACCCTAACATTTCTTGGAAACCCTATTTTGAAACTAACCCTATTTTGAAACCCTAACCTTGGTTGGAAACCCTAATGCCTGTTGGAGCACTTCTCCCAAGTTTGAAATTCTAACCCTTTTTTTGAAACCCCAACCCTGGTTGGAAACCCTATTTTGAAACCCTACCCCTACTTTGAAGCCCTACTTTAAAACCCTACAGCCTGTTGAAAACCCTCGACCAAGTTTGAAACTAACCCTATTTTGAAACCCTAACCCTGATGAGAAGGTTTCTTTAGCCGTGTAGAAGAAACCTTCTCATCGATGGACCACTCCTGTACGACTGAGAGCTTACACAGACGAACCCTAACCCTGGCTGGAAACCCTACCCCCTGTTGGAACCCCTCTCCCAAGTTTGAAACTCTAACCCTATTTTAAAACCCTAACCCTACTTTACTTATATGTATAAGTATGTATGTATGTGCCGCTATGAGCCTTCCTTAACCCTACATACTGAATTCCTCTTCCCATCATTCAAATGTTTTCTCTCTCTCTCTCTCTCTCTCTCCTTCCTTCATCACTTTGCTGCTGTGAAATGTAAATTTCTCCACTGTGAGACTAATAAAGGCATATCCAATCCAATCTCTCTCTCTCTCTCTCTCTCTCTCTCTCTCTCTCATGTTGTTTTCAACCTAGGGTGCTGCGTGATTTGTCGCTCCGCATCAGAAACGAGGCCCAAATTGCTAAATGGGTGACATTTAACCCTCAACTTACCCCAACCCCCACCACCCTTCAACTTCAAATGTCAAAGTGTGTGTTTACAGAGCTGTGCTTATAGATACGAAGGCTGATGTGATTCGTTTGCTCATTAAAGGACAACCGACGTCACTTTTTTGTTTCCTAACTGACATCAGAAAAACGTTTTATAGCATCTAAAATGATCTTTTTAGTCAAATGCAAAACACCAATCAAAATCACTTAAAGTGTCCTAAATCTGGAAAAAAATGAACCCGGAAGTGGCCCATTTCCACGGGCTGATAAATTCCTTACATGGAGCTTGGTCGCCCTCCTCTGGCTCTTTTTGGTGCAACATGACGTTTTCAGACTAAACAAGTACAGCAAAATATAATGACGTGATGGAAGGACCTCTACAATGTGTCCTTTTTTCAGTGACCTAACGTACGGACGTCCGCAATATATATATATATATATATATATATATATATATATATATATATATATATATATATATATATATATATATATATATATATATATATATATACAGTAAAGTCTCGTTATATCGATATCGGATATATCGATAGTCCCGGTTATATCGATATTTTTTCGGACTCCCTTGAATATCGATATAACGAGACTTTACTGTATATATATATAAGCGCCGAGGTTAGCAGTGTGTGTAAGTCTGGTTTCAAACCAAATCACTGACCCTGTCGGGATGCGTCAAATAGTTTTGCACACTGACTAATTTGCAGCAGGGGCAACGTTGACCTTTTTATTCCGAATGTTACACACGTTGCCATGGCATCATGGCGGTTTTGTGTACTCGCCCGCTGGAGGACCAAAAGGTGCCATTCTTGCCTGGCGGAGTGGCACATGGCTGCAAGTGAGCGAGCGCCCTGACGGGGAATGTGACAAATGTCAGCACGATAACCCTGACCAAGGATGACTAGAAACTCAAAGGTCTCGAGAAAAAAAGTTTGCTCTGCTCTTCTACAATAGCGAATGCAATGCTAATGTGAACTAAGGTTTGATGCCGTCTTGAAGTGGAGAACGTGACTTGTTAGTGGTTTTGTTGGGGGGCACTGAGGGGCGGGTCCTATTTTATTTTATTTCAAGGACGCCTCCCGACAAGTTGTGTCCATAATTTGTCAAATCACTTCAAATGAATTTATTTATTAGCTAGCTAGCTACTTTTCTATGCATTTGAGTTACTATCCGGGTTGAGTGAACGCTTGTGGCTGCCGCTGCTCACCCGCTGAAAAAAATGTCCTGTGACTGTATATATTATAATTGTATTTCATTTATTGTATTCTATTTGTGATTGTATTTTATTTATTTATTATAGTACCTATGCTTGCCTGTGATTGTAAAGTGTCCTTGAGAGTTTTGAAAGGCGTTTATAAATGAAATGTATTATTATCATTATTATTGTTATATGCTGTTTATGATTGTGTGAGGGGGTTTAGAATCTGAGGGAATGAGTAGCGAATAGTGATCTTTTTTTTAACACAAAGAACATTCACCACAAGGAAATGACATTGTCTGGGTTGCCATGACACCAAAGAGATGCCCCCCCCCCACCCCCACTTCATCCATTTCTCGAATTTTTTATTTTTTGCTGTTCTTGATATTGGCTCCTGAGCACTCCCTAGCGGCGTGCCAGGGAACCTTGAATACTTGCTACCAATTCAAAATAATAATAATACATTTTTTTTAAGCGTGGATAGACAACAGAGTGAAAATTTTTTTTTCCAATGGTATGCATAGTTCAAAGGCAGGGTGTAGACTGCAAGGTTAAAATATCCCATGAATCAGGCTCCACAAATAACCCGCACAAGCCATCTGTACAATTTGAAGAGTAGACAAGCAAGGGAACCAGCTATTAATGAAGTTTCTAGTTTGTCTGCAATCAACGATCCTCACAAAGGTAAATACAACAACTTTATTATACGGTACAGTTTATTTCTTTAATTATAATACAATAGCACATTTAGTATACGTGAAATAAGGTATATTTTGTGTCGTTTTAAGGCTAATTTAGTAGAAAATTGTGTTTTATGGGGACTTGGGAACGGATTATTCTTATGTTTATGGTTTTCCTATGGGCAATTGATGTTTGCAATACACACTTTTCGCCTTAGTCTCTCTGGGAACCAATTAAGTTCGTAATCCACAGTATCACTGTATGTTTCTAATGTATTTTTTTGGTAATGTATATTTTAGTTTTTCAATGTTTATTACTACACCCTGAGACACACACACACAAGAATGATAGCTTCAGAAGGGGTTGGGGGGTTTGCATCCATCCATGAAGCCAGGAGGCACTGCTGACATTTTTGTGATAAAGGTCTTGATGTAATCGTACTGTTTGCCCATACACACACATACAGATGAAAGAAAAAAAAACAAATATATACACAGTGATACCTCGGTTCACGAATGTTTTAGCTAACAAACTTTTCGCTTTACAAACATCAAGTTCGCGAGAATATAATCTTAGCATACAAACGAATTTTCGGGTTTGTTATCAAGTGGAGTACTTTTGCTGTTATGGGACCGAAAAAGACCCCACCACAGGCTCGTGTTAAGCCGAAGAAGAAACAAAACAAAATGACGGTAGATAGCAAATGGATAGCAATTAGATAGCCAACTAGGTAGCTAGCTCGATAGCAAATAGATAGCAAATGGATAGCAAATAGATAGCCAGCTAGGTAGCTAGATAGATAGCTAGATAGCCATACAGCTAATAAATAGCCAGCTACATAGCTAGCTAGCCAGGTAGCTAATAGATAGAAAATGGAATAATACATGTGAAAGATATTTACACCAACTCCATCCATTCCAATGCCCACCTGCGGTCTTGTCTAGCAAACACTAGCAGCTAGCTTGTCGTGACTGCTTCTCATCAGCTTTCAGATCAGATTAGAACTCTGAGAAGAGGCATTATCAGAAAACTGAAGACAGATCGGAACCCGATCGCTTCTGCTGTCATTTGAGCCACGACAACATCAGACAAGGATTACGTCAACAAACTACGACAACCAATTGTTGACGGAAAAGGGCCACTGAAATCCTTCACAGACTCTTGAGAGGAAATACAAGTGTCAATGTGTCAATATGTCATGGGGTATCTGGACCTCCCGCAGTTTATTTATGTCGTTTTCCTTCTAATTTCGCCATCAGCACGGTGTTTTCAGACAAAAACAAAGTACCCAATATGCATTGTGTATCGCTTTCGCGGTCACGGGCGTTCCCTCCGTGACGTCACTTAGGGCATCGTCATCAACTCGAAAACAATACTTCCTGAATATTCAGTGAGAGTCTTACAACGTAAACTATTGCTACATGCGGTGGAATCTTTGTAAAATGCGCTCAATAGAATTCATTTGACAAATGATGGACGCAACGTGTCCGAAGGTGTCAGTTGTCCTTTAATGTAGCAATGTAGTTCAATGCTACATCCTGTGTCGTCTGCATGAGTACTTCCTGACTCATGCCTGTATCACATGCTCATCAGGAGGTTAATTTGGCACACCGTACATCGTTAATTTGTTGATACGCTGCAATCACGCTAAATGTAGATTCAAACCATGACCTGCTGCACAACAGCAGGACTAACGAGTCTGCTTTTCAGTATGTAGCAGTAGAAAGCTTCTTCCATTTTTCATGCTTCGAAACATAACCCTTGCACATTCTGGGCCAGGGATGGGATTCCAAATGAGAAGCTTGTAGTTAAAATGCAAATTTCAAAGCTAAAGACCTACCCACCTACCGATCTATCTATCTATCTATCGACCTGTCTGTCTATCTATCCATCTATCCATCCACCCAGCTTACCTACCCAGCTACCGACCTACCCACCTATCTACCAGGGTAGGTAGGTGGGTAGGTCGGTAGGTAGGTCTGTTGGTAGGTAGGTCGGTCAGTAGGTAGCTAGATATAGGTAGCTAGCTATTTATTTATTTTATTTGCTGTAGATTATATACGGCAGCCACCGAACCGACCGATTGGACCGACTGACCGGACCGATCGACTGATTGGACCGACCAACCGATCCGACCGACCGGACCGACGGACAGACCGGACCGACCGACTTACTGATTTACCAATTTACCGACCGACCGGATGGATGGATAGATATGTGTGTATAAGTGTGTATATGTGTGTGTGTGCGTGCGTGTGGCTCTCACAGAAAAATATTTCTAAATTTTTTGCTTCTACGGCTCTTAGTCAAAAATCTGCTATACACCCTACCTGAAATGAACACAGTTGACATCCGCTGAACTAACGGCTAGTCCAAGCCAGAATACCCCTTTACATTCCTTGTCTCTGATTACTACATAGCATTTCGGTACAAAAAGAGCTGTCAATTAAATAAACACGCTTTTCTCTGAGAAGCTTTGTTTGTTTCGCCAATGCTTTTTTTTTTACATGTAGACGTCACTCTGTTTAATTCCACACTTCTATTACGTGCTGCATACAAAGCGATCAAGGTAAAGAGGATGAGGAAGAGGCAGCAGCATCAGATAGACACAAAGACCAAGGAAAAGGGAGGAGGGGAATATCGGGATGCGTCGCTTTGGAGAAGCTAAATCAAGCACTCAACAGTGCCATCTAACGTCCCCTCACGTCTCATCTTTCATCACAACATTACACCACGTCCTGTCTTTCTATCACATTCATGACACACGCCTACATGACACACATTGGATTTATCTTTGCCAGTTCACGAATGTCCTGTTTCATCATTCTGTCCTTGTACCTTGTAGCAAGGGGGACTCTCTGTAAGCACATTATTAAATTATATTAACTCATTCACCGCCAAATGATGTGCAAAAATGTGTCCAGTCCAGTGTCGGGGTTTTTGTCATTGTCACTCGAATTCCAGGTCCCACAGGATATTGAGTTGTAGGACGACATAAACATTCAATGCAGCGTAAGAAACCTAAGACTCTCTTGTTTCATCAGAAAAAGAGAGAAGTCTTGTTTTGTGTGGTGGAAAAATGCAAAGGCCTCAGATTTCTTTCTCCAGGCCTTCTGAAGACTTTGGAAGCAAGACTAATGAGAACTGGATCAAATCGCAACCCTGTCACACGATGCTTCCTGTGAAGGTCAAAATATCCTGTCATGAATCATCTCATTAATGCATTAGGTGCATGACAATTTCACCGCTCTGGGTTTTTTACACCCCCGATACACACATACACACTTTAGTCACTCCCAGTCCTCCCACGGGCAGCTGTCGCTGCCTCCAGTGCATCTAAAGCATTAGTAATCCATCACTGCTGTTTCCAGTTTGGGTTAGTAGCGCACTGATGACATTAAAGGACAACCAACACCATTTTTTTGGTTCCTAACTGACATCAGAAAAACACTTTATAGCATCTAAAATACCCAAAACACGCAGGCTGATATTTTTAGTCAAATGTAAAACACCACTAAAAATGCCTTCAAGTGTCCCAAAACTGCAACAAAATAAGATCGGAATTGGGGAGATTCAGAAAGTCCCGCCCCCTTTTTCATGACGTCATGCCAGGATACTCCCTCACAAACTGCCTTGCTCCAGAATCAAAACAATGGCTTTAGAGAGTTCAAATTCGGAGAAGACACATCATTCATTGTGGCGCTCCGTGTGTATCCCAAAAAATAGTTTGTATGCCAAGTTAAAATTGTCCTAAATTTAACATTCGTAAGGCAAAAAGTTTGTAATCCAAAGGGGTTGGTAAACCGAGGTCTCACTGTATATATTTTACCAACCTCCTGAGACATCTATTGTCTGTACACCTTGTCCTCAATGGACTGCTGGAGCCCATTCTAGCTGAGAGTTATTTCCTCTTCACATAAATGGCTTCTGATAAGAAGAAGCCGCTGGATGATTATAGTTATAATGTTGAGAGAACACATTGCTTGAGGTGCTCAAAAACCCCACGTGGCTGATAATGCGCAGGAACTGAAAGCGCTATCAGCCTGACATTGGGACATATAGTCCTCACCTTGTGTGTTTGAGTGAAAATGCCCGACAAGAATTGATATTGCTGTGCCGCCTCACATCATTTTTGTCATCTGACTGGCACTTTCTATTTATGTCGTTTTCCTTCTAATTTCGCAATCAAAACGGTGTTTTCAGATGAAAAAGAACTACCCAAAATGCATCGTGTGTGTGGCTTTCTCGGTCACGGGCGTTCCCTCCGCGGTGTCACTTATGGCATCGTCATCAACTCCAAAACAAGACTTCCTGAATATTCAGCGCGAGTCTGAAGAAACCTTCTCATCCTGTACGACTGAGAGCTTACACAGACGTAGTGGTATGGAAGGACAAAAAAAGAAATACTAGAGGATGAAACCGACTGCTGGACACACGGGCGAGGGAGGCTGAAATCAACCGAAGGACAGAAAGATGGTGCGCCATCAACTTTGCCGTCTCTCTTGCCGTCACTCCCAGCAGCTGACAATTCCATTCCCGTCCGTCTCTGTCGCCGTCACCTCAATCACGCGAGGATCCGATACTGTCATCACACACAGAGTGGCCTCTCGGACGACCGTGCGTGTGTGTGCAGAAGGTTGCGTGCTTTCGATTGGCTATGGTGACCTCTTGCTGGGAAGGTGTGAGAAACGTGCAGTGGTGCGTTTGTGGATATGTGGTGTTTGGCAAGCAAAGCAAAGTTTCAAGACAATGTCAATTCAGTCACAACGTACATGACATCCAATTTGAAGTAAACCACATGGTGAATCGTTGTGTGTTACACCAAGACTACTATTTGACACAAATTCCCAGCGGAACAATCAGCCCATTTCCAACGGAGCTTGAGCACCATCTTGTGCATTTTCTGGGACGCTACATTGCAGTCCAGACGCCTCAAAAGGACACGGAATGACTTCTCTAATCGATTGCAAACATTTATGCTTTAACCGGAGCTCTGGAGAGCCGTTCTTTGCAATCATACCCTGATGGGTCTCCCTGGAAAGGTTCTGCGGCACACTCTCCAAAGACTCCAAAAAAGCCTGGTTACTCTGAAATGCTGTTTGGTGCAAAGGCACAAAGCGAGTATTAAAAATGACATCTTTGCTACAAAGGCCGAGAACGTCACACCACATCAATATATGAATTTTCCTCTCATCATAGCTTGGCGGAAAAATAAAATACATCCTGATTTCATGTTGATGCTTGTGTAAACAAGCCTGCAGACGGGGCGGGGATGGCGGGACGACTTTATGTTTCCCCGTTGGACGGATCTCTGGTTTAAAATGCGCTAAGATGGAAAGAGGATGAGAGCTTTGCGACCCACCTGAGATCTCTGGCGGTGGCTTGATTGCGTTTGTGTGTGAAAAGATCTTCGACAAAAGTCCTGACAAGAGATGGCCACATTCCAAGACAGTGAAGGAGATGCCGTTTTTGCAGGCATTACTGCGCCGTTACATTGTTTGTATATACAGTACTGTGATACCTCCGTTTACGAACCCCTTTGGTTGATGAACTTTTTTGGTTTACAAACGTTATATTTATGATATGAACTATTTTGCTGTTTTGTAAAAAAATAGCTTCTTTTGCTCCCCTTTCAAACCATCTATTTGATACACTAATCAATAAAATACAATTATAAATAGAAACAAGAGATTGGTACACAGAAAATGCCATTTTAAATGGGTGCAGTAGAGCCTCTGCAGGCACGTACATGAATTGTACCGATATTGTCCTAAAAGTCTTATGATGCCTGTTCTAAGTGCATCAGAGGATTCGGTTTGGTCCGCACATTTATTTCCCCCCATGGGAAGGGTCACGGTTTGGCTCAATTGTTGATCAGGTTGGACAAAAAAAGAAAGAAAATGAGGGGAGCATCATGAAATAATTTCCTTGGATCGAAAACTGTCCAAGTGTGATGATGATGATGATGATGATGATGATGATGATGATGATGATGATGATGATGATGATGATGACTGCACTGCACAGTCTAAGCATTGAATTGGGCCTAGCCAAAAGAAATGGAATTACTTTGACGCTTTGCTGGATTTCACGGCAAAAGTGACTCATCACATGAACAAGTAGCCATCAAAGCCTTTGACGTCATTAGCAACATTGACAATAGAAATTGGAGGGCACTTTTTTTTTCCCTTCACTCATAGCGCGCAAAGTAAATCACCCCTAATTTGCACAAATAGCCCTTATAAAAAGCCCGTATTCTTTCAGATCCAATCAAGCCATCTATTCCAGCCTTTTCTACCAGCCTGCCACCATTCCTGATCGTCCCTTGACCGTCACCGCCGCTCTCGGTCCATTCGTGGCACGTTAAAAGACCAACGGACAAGTTGAAGTTAAATGGGAAGAGCCGCAGAACCTGGCTGACAAGGCGCAGACATTTAAAATAATAATAATACATTTCCTTTTCAAGCACCTTTCAAAACTCTCAAGGTCACTTTCCAGTCACGGGATAAGTTGTATCTGTGGGTGAGCAGCGGCGGCCACACGCGCCAGCGCTCACTCAACACGGAAGTAGATAGATAGAAAGCTAGTTAGCCAGCTAGTAGATGGCTAATAAATAGCCGACAGATAACTAGCTAGATAGATAGCCACCTAGATAGCGACGTAGCTAATAGATAGCTGAATAGATAGAAAGCTAGATAGCCAGCTAGTAGAAGCCATTGTTTTGATTGTAGAGCAAAGGCAAAGACGTCCTGGCGTGATGTCACCAACAAGGGGGCGGGACTTTCTGAATCTGTCCAGTTTCGAGCTCATTTTGTGGCAGTTTTGGGCTACTTGAAGTCATTTTTTTTGGTGTTTTGCATTGGACTAAAATTATCAACCTGCGTGTTTCGGCCATTTTAGATGCGTTAAAACGTTTTTCGGTTGTCCTTTAAGGGCGTCCTATTTATCTGCCTGCTGCCAAAGCGGCTCACACTGTCTAGCAAGACCTGCCTTGGCTGATGGCAGATGTCAAGTCAAAATTCATTTTTAATCTTCTCTGGGATTTGTGTTGCCAGCAAGGTGCAACGCAAGATAAGCACCTTGCTGGGAAGGATAATTACACATTCAACAAACTCTCCCGGCCGGCCGGGTAAGGAAAAAGATACAATACAGGGAATAAATAAATCATATTTTTACATGTTTGCATGTCCTTTGAGAGAACGGTTGTTAACCCCCAAAGAGACATTTAAAGGACAACCGACATCACTTTTTGTTTCCTAACTGACATTAAAAAAAAAACGTTTTATAGCATCTAAAAGAGCCAAAACACGCCGTATGAATGCATTGATCGTGATTGAAGGATACAGGATGATGGAAGGATGCTACAATGTGTCCTTTTTCGGTCAGGGGCGTTCCTTCAGTGACGTAGGGTGAGGACTCGTCACCAACTCAAAAACAAGACTTCCTTAATATTCAGCGGCAGTCTTAAAAGGCAAAATATAGCTCTATATGCGCTGGAATCTTTGTCAAATACGCTCAGTAGAAGCCATTTTACAAATTATTTTGACAAAACGTCGTCGGTCATTGACAAAAGCAGATTGTCTCACGTAAATCCGCTTCAATTCCAAGCCGTGACAATGCACTGATAGATTTGTACCCTGGTTAATGACCTCTTCCTGTAAAAGGAGTTTACCAAATCCTGAATTAGTCCAAGGCCAGATCTTCTACATGAAGATGGCAGTGTAACAGGCTGTTTCTGTTCACCTCAGATTTTTTGTGCTTCCATTGTGGGCCTTCTAAACTTTTCAAGATGATAACTTCTATTCTCTATCACATTTCCAAGGCAAGTTTTGAAAGAGACTTCTGTAGAGTATCATCAACTCACGTCGACAACCTCCTGCTGAACCACACGCTGCTACACAGACATGAAAATGTGCTTTGGCCAACCGGGCAACGGCTCACCTCTTTTGATGCGGTGGACTCCGTTCATGGCCAGATGACACTCCAGGGTAATTTTGGCAGGGGGGAGCAGAAGAGCAAGATTAATTCAAAAGTCAGAAGGGACGTGGCCTTGTCAAAAACGTCGACTTTGTAAAGCCGTGTTTCCTCCAGCTATCTTTTATTTTCTTAGCATTCTCCTGCTGAGATTCTTGTCATTAATTAATTTATGTGGTGCATTAATTTCAGACGACAACTTTTTCAACCTCAGAAGACAAGTCGCAAAGGGAGACACTTTATATGGACCATCGATGAGAAGGTTTCTTCAGCCGTCAGCTGTACAAATTTGAAGCTGTCGGACCTTTCGCTTCTTATCCAAGAGGCTTCATCAGCAAACTAAAATTGTTGCTGGTAGTTTTGACCCTATATTTATCTCTACAGTCCAGAGGTGTTGGTGCCGGACTCTGCTCTCAGGTTGGGGGAAGCGGATGACTATTCCACAACGCTACACTGATTACTTCTATTGTCCTGCCTGACTATGGGGTCTACGACTGGCCTGATTGCCCCATTTGCTCTGGTATCATCTCATCAGGATAACTGTACAGCAGCTGCTAACCCTTTTGAAATACATTTCTGTTCTACTATTTTCTTTCATTTCTTTCATTCGAATATGCAGAGAATACTTTGTTTTTATCTTTGACTAATAATAATAATACATTTCATTTATAAGCGTTTTCACCCGCCCCTCCCCCCACCCCATTCCTCTTTCAATTTTGATGCTGTTGATTGTGGACCGCTCCTGTACGACTAAGAGCTTACACAGACAAAATCAGAGCATTTCCAAAGTGTCCGCTGGTGTGAATGTCATGCAGTTTATCGTAGCGAGGGAGAATACTTGAAGGCTGTCTGGGGATTACTACACGATAGCTTTGAGTTATTAACCAACTATGTTTTATTTTGGTAGTTTGACTCGACAACAGCACGTTTAAACTCTGACCCGCAATTCCAGTGGCAATTGTCAAGTCTGGTTAAATATACACATACAAGGCACATATTGCAACAGTAATATTCATAAGCAAGTGCCTCGTGTTGGATTTTCATCCATCAGAGAAATGGAAACGCTCCTTTGCTTTTTCTCATTTGTACAAAGCTTCCAAGCCGCCATCATGAATAAAACATTTGCACCATTACAACTGCTAAACTAACACACTGAGCTGGATTAAATCTGCATTCTCTTGCTTCATAACTCTTTTACTCTGTCCTTTCTGACTCTAAAAGAGAAAATTTCAATCCGAATCATCTTTATTGGCCAAGTATGTCGAACACACAATTTGTCTCCAGTAGAACACGCTGCACTAGTATCATCATTAAAAATTGCAAAGAGACGCTATAGGGTTCTATTTGCTTTAAAACGTTGTTCAGATGTCAGTTAGGAAAGAAAAAAATGGCATCGGTTGTCCTTGAAGCTATCTTTGTAAGACTACAAGCAGTCAATGGAAATCTATCCTTTTCAGTGGCCAATGGAAAAGTGTAAACTGCGGAAACGTTTCCGCTACAAATGCAAGTGGCAACGTCAAGAATGTGTTACGGAACCCGTTTGTGAGTTTTATTGTCAAGTTTCAACAATCATCATCAAAACATGGTTTGAAGAGGGCAATTAATAAACCTCTATCTAGCTCAAGTGAAGTATTTTTTTATTTAGCTGCACAAAGAAAAGAATGATGACATTGTCTTAAATGAATAGAATCCTCTGTAATTCGCCATCATTAAAAAAAAAAAACACATCTCCATTTTGCTCATTCACGACGGCCAACAAAAAGTATGTCAGCGCACTGTTGAGTCAAAGAGTTGTTCCTACGTCTGCGGGATGGCCTCGTTTTATTGTCCGCCACCAAAACAACAACTGCATTCACGTCGATAAACTTGATGCATTATGGACCCAGTGTCAATTATTGATCACTTTTGCTGCACACGACACTGAAATGCACCTCGGACGTCCGTCATCCTCTGAGATGTAACGTGGTGAGGTAGGCTGTGGAATCCATGGCGATGCGGAGCACGTCGCTATCTGCCGAGCGTTTCGGTCTCCTCACATGCTAGGCTGAGATTAGTCATGGAAATATGGCCTGTCTGAATTGTTACTCAGGGCATAAGATGTGCGGCCCTGTGGAGGCTCATTTTCACGGAGCGTGCTGGGGATTTTAGTGGCTTCTGAGGTAAACAACAGCTGCTAATAACAACGGAAAAACAAAACGGCGCTAAGCATTCACACACAACACTCCACCTTTGAAGCTCAAGCCAAATGACCTTAAAAGGACAACCGACACAGTTTTTTTGTTTCCTAACTGACGTCAGAAAAACGTTTTAACGCATCTAAAATAGCCAAAACACGCAGGCTGATATTTTTAGTCAAAGGAAAAACACCAATAAAAATGACTTCAAGTTGCCCAAAACTGCCACAAAATGAGCTCAGAACTGGGGACATTCAGAAAGTCCCGCCCCCTTGTTGATGACATCACTATTGGTCACACACTGCCTTGCTCCAGAATCAAACCAATGGCTTCAAAGAGTTCAGATTCGGAAAAAGATTCTTTCTTGTTACTCATCCAGTTATGAATCTGATTCAAATAGTTCTGAAGAGGAAAGCATCAATGTTTGCAACCGATGAAAGAAGTCCTTCGAGCCGTCTGGACTCCAATGTAGCGCCCAGAAAATGAACAAGATGGCGCACAAGCTCCGTTGGAAATGGGCTGATTTGTCTGCTGGGAATTTGTGTCAACTTACACCTTCTTTATGTGTGTTACCGCAATAGGCTGCGACACACAACGATTCACCCAGATAGCTATATAGCTAATAGATAGCTAAATCGACAGAAAGCCTGCTACAAGATAGCTAATAGATAGCCAACAGATAGCTACCAGATTGTAAGCCACCTAGATAGCCATGTAGCCAATAGAAAGCTAAATCGACAGAAAGCCTGCTACTAGATAGCTAATAGATAGCCAACAGATAGCTACCAGATTGTAAGCCACCTAGATAGCCGTGTAGCCAATAGAAAGCTAAGTAGAGAGAAAGCTAGCAAGCCAGCTAGTCGATAGCTAATAGATAGCCAACAGATAGCTAGCCAGATAGCAAGCCAGATTTAAAAAGGAAACAGACATTTAAGGCCTGTAAATGTGGGATGATTTGGGTGAAAAGGGGATGATTGTGATGGCAAAAATCCCTGGTCAGTTGGCGTACGAAGGATGTGGATGGCGAAAGCTCGCTAAGTGGTTTCACGCCAGACGCAGGGAAGCTGTCCCAAGCTGCTTGTTTGCCATTGTTGCTTGAATGTCACGCCGTAACTTCCGGCGCTCAATGGCTAGAGCGGACTCAATCGATGGATGTCGGATGTGGCTACTCACGTGAGTAAATGTGCACCTTTCAGCTTCATCAAATGCTGGGGAAAAGCTGGCTTCGTTGCTGGCAACCATTGTTTGCAAAGGTTGCAGTCAAATGTGGAGATTGCCCTCTGCTGGACAAACGCTGGAAGCTGCAGCAGTGCAACAGCTACCAAGAGCTGAGCTGCTTAAACTAATGGATCGTATCAAACGACATCTGGGACGACTTTTGGAGGGCAAACGTACAAATCTAAGAGTAGATTCTAGCTGTGGTGGGGCCGTCAGTGCCTGCGAGGCTTTCTCTGCTGGCCTTGAAGGGCAACCGACCCCATTTTTTGCTTTCCGAACTGACATCAGAAAAACGTTTTATAGCATCTAAACTAGCCAAAAACACGCAGGCTGATATTTTTAGTCAAATGCAAAACCAAACCAATAAAAAGGACGTCAAGTGTCCAAAAACTACTTCAAATTTAACCCGGAAGTGGCCAGTTTCAGAAGGTCCCGCCCCCTTGTTGGTGACGTCACGCCGGGACGTCTTGCCCTGCTCTAAAATCAAAACAATGGCTTCAGATTTGGAGAAGATGAGGAATCAGTTGTCCTTTGAAGGATAACCGTCATGACAGACGCCCGAATTCTGCAGCCCTCTGCCAAGCTAACTATTGAGAGTATATGCAAATTAAAGTGATACATTAGTAAAACATAGTTTTGTTGATTAGAATACCACGCCCCTTAACGTTCTCAGCACCAACAGCTGTAAGCAATAAAACATAGATGTTTTAATTGGTTGTCTTTTCCATGAACTGATAAATGTGTAACCTGGCCATGAGCTCTTCCTGTGAAGGAGTTTCAAGTCCTAAATGACTCCTGTGACCAAGGAGTTTTCCAAGTCCGAAATTCTGCCCAAGTCCAGATCTCCGAGATGAAGCTGACAGGTTAACAGGATGTGTTCAGATTGACCCCAGGCTATCTGCGCCTTCACTGTGGGCTATTGTTCGGGTGGCCAGCTAAGCATGGAACTTTTTAATATTATAACTTCTTATTCTCCATCAAGAAGTCATTTGAAGTGATTTTACAAATTATGGACGCAACTTATCCAGAGGTGTCGGTTGTCCTCGAAGACAACATTTGAACTGTGGGACAGACAACCTCCAGTAAGAATTTTACATTAGTCATGTCCTTCCCGATCTCACCTTGTAGTTCAGAGACATTTATTTGCGAGCGCTCAAGTGGTGGACAAAGTACTTGCCATCCAAGGCCGTCTTTTGACTGCCAAGTCAATTGCTGTCCCTGAGACTTCCATCCTCCATTTTCCGCCCACATTGTTTTTGAAGATGGACTATTAGCGCAACCCAAAAAAACTATTTAAATTGACAGTGTGACCTCTCCGCCGTGCTCTTCAGTTAGTGACGCTGAAAATGCAGTAAGTGTCATTGTTTGATACTTGCGATGAATCACAATAAGAACTTATCATCAGCGATGACAGCTGGAGCGGCCTTTGTTGTGATGACATTGCTTCTTTGAGGTTTGTCATCGTCGTTCACTTTCTTGTTATATCCATGCCAGTCAATCACATTCATCAAACTAATCAAAATCAAAGACACGATGCTTCTGAATAGTCAACACAAGAATCCGGTTTCAATACATTTGTCATTTTGCAAAACAAATATTCAACACTGAAGGAAAATAAACTCTGTGTGTGTGTGTGTGTGTGTGTGTGTGTGTGTGTGTGTGTGTGTGTGTGTGTGTGTGTGTGTGTGTGTGTGTGTGTGTGTGTGTGTGTGTGTGTGTGTGTGTGTGTGTGTGTGTGTGTGTGTGTACAGTGATACCTGGGCTTACAAACTTAATTGGTTCCCAGACAGTAAGGTGAAAAGTGTGTATCCCAAAAATTAATTTCTCATAGGAAACCATTAAAATGAGAATAATCCGTTCCCAGGTCGCCATAAAACATAATTCTCTACTAAATAAGCCTTAAAACTACAAAAAAACAAAGACAGACAGACAGACAGACAGATAGATAGATCCATCATGCAGTATCAACAGATCAATCTCGCTATCTTGCTAGGTAGATAGGTAGATGAGTAGATAGATAGATAGATAGATAGATAGATAGATAGATAGATAGATAGATAGATAGATAGATAGATAGATAGATAGATAGATAGATAGATAGATAGATAGATAGATAGATAGATAGATAGATAGATAGATAGATAGAGTAATTTGTGAAAAATAACAGCTGTACTGCTGAAATTGTACACCTGCGGATGTCAGATTTTTTTTTTTTTTTTTTAATTGTCCAAAATGGTAGGTGAGTCACATCGTCTGGAGACTCCACAGTGACCTCTGCTGGACGTTTGCTTGTATGAAGCTACGGGAGGGTCAAAGTTTGCTTTGAGGAAAAAGTGGTGTTGTTTGTAGATGAAGATCACCGTATTCAAGATCAAATCTCCACAGGAAGTGAGGAATCAAGTGGACTGCGAACGTCACGCCCAGTACAAAGTTCCAGCCAAGGTCCCCTTGAAGCTAAATGAGGCTGCGGCGCAGCGCGGCGCTGTGAGCCGCGTCGGGCACATTTTTTTTTTATGCTAATGCAGGACATTACAGCTACGTGTCATTGAGTTAGCCGCATGTGAACAAAGCTCGGGCACAAAGCCAGCTAACGTGCTTATGAAATTCAAATGTTTTGAAATGCCTAAAATGTAATTTTAATAAGAATAATACACTTCATTTTTAAGCGCCTTTCAAAACTCTCAAGGTCACTTTACAGTCACAAATCAGTTTTTCTGCCGGTGAGCAGCGCAGCCACACGCGCCAGCGTTCACTCAACACAGAATAACTCAAATAGATGGATAGCTAGCTAACTAGCTAATAGATAGCCAGCTATCCATCCAGCCAGCGAGCTAAATAGCCACATAGCTCGCCAGCTAATAGATAGCCAGCACTCTATCCAGCCGGCCGGCCAAATCGCCACATAGCTAAGGGCTATGTTGCACGTGATCATGCAGCCATTGTCGGTAAATCACGAGTGTCCGGAATATTCTGCAAATAAACAACGGTTCATCTCCACCAGGAAAAAAATACATAGTCATGATGCGTGTGCAAATGAATATTTATTGTTGACCCTCTTAAAGATACTTCTTAGAGGACAAGTGAGACCACACCACCCAACCCATTTTCCACCCATTCCATACAGATAGAACAAACAAACACGCACACACACACAAGAGGGAGTTTATCGATTGCCACGGAAACACATAATTTACACACCTTAAAATGGTTGACAACAACAAAGCAGCATCACCAAGACTTAAAATCAACAGACAGTGATACCTTGACTTAGGAACTTAATTGGTTCCCAGACAGTGTAAGCGTGTGTATCCCAAAAATTAATTTCCTATGGGAAACCATTAAAATGAGAATAATCTGTTCCCAGGTCCACAAAATATACTTTATTTTATGTATAATAAATGTGCTATGGTATTATAATCAAAGAAATAAACAGTACTGTATAATAAAGTGGTTTTATTGACCTTTGTGATGGTCGTTGATGGCTTGACGGAACGGAGTGGCCGCTTTCATCAGCATGAAACACTTGATGAGGAACGTAGCCTTCTTCTTCCACCATCTTGAGGAATGATCCCTTGTAGGCGCTTTCTCTGCCATCATTTTACCTTGTTCCTCATCAATTGTGTTCTGTTAAGCTGGGTTGATAGCTTTTTGCATCAAGTGTACAGATGGCTTGTGCGGGTTGTTTGTGGAGCCTGAGATCTTTTAACCTTGCAGTCTACACTCTGCCTATCACCTATCAAATTTGAAACCAGTTTTCTATCCATTTTCTCACTCTCTCTCTTTCGTCTGCCTGTCTCTTTAATGTTTAAACCACCTCCCCTCACTGCTGCGTTCCTGACCAATCACCTGGCTTTAACCGAAGACTTGGGGCGGGGAATAGAGGACAAAAAAAAGTCGGCTGCCATTTTGTTTTTGGGAGAACGAGCTCGTTCACAAACGACACATCACTCGTGGCAGCTCCGTGTGTATCCCGAAAATAGTTTGTATGCCAAGGTAAAATGTTCATAAATTTAACGTTCGTAAACCGAAAGTTTGTAAGCCGAGGAGTCGGTAAACCGAGGTATCGCTATCTTTCTATTTACACTAAGCAGCTCCAGCTGATCAAAAGTAAAATGAAGTGTTTTAGAATTGAAAGTGTCTGTGTTTATTTTACTTTTAAAAATGGCCGTTCGCCAAAGTGAAAAACTTGATTATTTTCTTTATTCATAGGCTAATTACACGACCCCGAAGAATGACGCCATTCATTTGGTGTCATACTTGAGTGGTCCATCGAGGAAAAGGTTTCTTCATCCGTCATCCGGACTTCATTGAAGGTGTCGGACGTTTCAGTCTCAATTTAAATCGGACCGATCTTACAACAGACTTCTCGGGTCGTTACCACGTAGCCTGAGGTAACGAGGTGATACAACAGCTAATGAGGCAATCAGAGCCAGGTATAGTGCATTCGAGGTAATCCGATTGGCTTCAGGGAGTCGTCTACTGCTCTTCCAACCACAGAGCAGGGACCCATCCAAGCAGAGGTATGGCACTGCCACCTCGATCCATTAGGGATATATTTGGGCCAGGGTTACCAGCAAAACTTTAGTCCACTGACGAAGCACTTTGGATGAGGAGCGAGTTGTCAGACACCTCCAAAGTAGAGACGAGGGCTGAAGAAAGCTTTTCCTGGACTGACTTTTTGGGGAGACGTTTACTCTTGAGGCTGGAGTTCTTCCAGGTGGTCTGGGATGGGGAGGCCGGACAGGATTGTCAGACACTTGTTCCACACGTTGAAGACGGGACACACGGCTTGGACGAAGGAGACGTGGAAAGTGTGCAGGTGCCGTGAGCCCGCGGCGTCGTAGAAGATCAGGTGACCGGCGTCGTAGTCCAAGAGGACGCCGACTCTGCGCAGATGGGGCGAAGGCTCAACGGCCAGCTCTTTGCTGTTATGGCGGACCACCCACGAGTTGTTGCAGCGGCAGAGCACCCACGACGAGGCGTTCTTGCCGATCCACTCGTGCTTCGGGGTCGACTTGTAAGCTACGCCCACGGCGTACCTGGAGGGCGGGGAAAGGGATGTATAGGCTTGATGGCTGCACAACAAGTTAATTGCACCACCGTGTGATCTTGACTGTTTGCTAGATTTAAAGGACAAGCGACACCTCCGGCCGGCCGGACAAGTTGCATCCATCATTTGTAAAATGACTTCTACTCAGCGCATTTGACAAAGATTCCACCGCATTTAGCTATATTTTACGTAGCCAGCCAGCTAGAAAGCTAATAGCTAGCCAGCTATGTAGCCAGCTAGATAGCAAACAGCTAGATAGCTAGCTAATAGACAGCGAAAGGACAGCGAGCTAGGTAGCGAATGGATAGCGAGATAGATAGCCAGCCAGCTACATAGCAAATAGATAGCAAATAGAGAGCTAGTGGATAGCGAGCTAAATAGCTGATAGAGCGAAGCTTGTGCGCCATCTTGTGCATTTTCTGGGCGCTACATTGGAGTCCAGACGGCTCAAATTGATACGGACGGACTTCTTTCA
Organism: Hippocampus bargibanti; assembly: GCF_051943395.1. NCBI lineage: Eukaryota > Metazoa > Chordata > Actinopteri > Syngnathiformes > Syngnathidae > Hippocampus > Hippocampus bargibanti. The sequence continues at coordinate 460,019 of NC_142734.1, read as the reverse complement.
TCGCTTGCAAACATTTATGCTTTCCTCTTCAGACCTTTTTGAATCATATTCATAAGTGGATGAGTAACAAGAAAGCATCTTCTCCCAATCTGAAGCCATTGTTTTGATTTTGGAGCAAGGCAGTTTGTGAAGGAGTATCCTGGCGTGACGTCACGAATAAGGGGGCGGGGCTTTCTGCATCTGCCCACTTTCAAGCTCATTTTGTGGCATTTTTGGGCCACTTGAAGTCATTTTTTATTGGTTTTGTATTTGACTGAAAATATCAGCCTGCGTGTTTTGGCTATTTTAGATGCTATTAAAAGTTTTTCTGGTGTCAGTTAGGAAACAAGAAAATGGTGTCGGTTGTCCTTGAATCACTTGAGTTGTCAAAAAAGGTAAATAATCAATTAGATGCCAAAATAAGTGGGTGGTGCAATTAATTTGCACAAGGCAGTCTTTTCAATCCCCCCCGAGTCTGCGTCGACGTGCATGTTGTCCAAAAAGGAGGCCCACGTACCAGGTGCTTCCTCCAATCATGGCCTCCCAGTAGTGGCGCCCGCTGTCGATGAAAACGTTGCCAACCACTCCGTAGCTGTTCTGGCTGCAAAAGCGCTCTTGGCTGTGGCCTTTTTTCGATGTGCTCTCGTCGCGTTCCACCGTCAAGTTATCGTGTGAGATTTTCAGCTTCTTGTGAGCAGATTTGGGGTCCAGTTTGAAGGGTTGGCCTGCCACAAACAAAATGGCGGAAACACGACCCCATTGAAATGTATGGTTTGCATTGCCGTCAAGCTAATGTTAAACCAGGGTTAGCATGTGCTAATCTTCTTCTTTTCCTTTCTAGGTTTTGTAGTTTTACTAGCTTTGTATTCAAAATTTACGGGATAAACAGGAGCCGTGGACGCTACGTCCTGACCCAGCTTTTTTTTTAAAAGGACAACCGACGCCTCCGGACAAGTTGCGTCCATAATTTGTAAAATCACTTGAAATGACTTCTACTGAGGGCATTTTACAAAGATTCCACCGCGTATAGCCATCTTTTACCCTTTAAGACTCACCCACTCAGCCCACTTCCAACGGAGCTTTGGCGCCATTTTGTGCATTCTGGGACACTACATGTCGTCCTTGACGGCTCAAATTGATACGGGAGGACTCCTTTAATCGATTTCAAACATTGATGCTTTCCTCTTCAGAACTATTAACTCCTATTCATAAGTGGATGAGTAACAAGAAAGCATCTTCTCCCAATCTGAAGCCTTTGTTTTGATTCTCGAGCAAGGCAAGACGTCCTAGCGTGACGTCACGAACAAGGGGGCGGGACCTTCTGAAACTGGCCATTTCTGAGCTCATTTTGTGGCAGTTTCGGGACACTTGAAGTCCTTTTGATCGGTGTTTTGCATTTGACTAAAAATATCAGCCTGCGTGTTTGGGCTATTTTAGATGCTCTAAAACATTTCTCTGATGTCAGTTCGGAAACACAAAAATGTTGTCGGTTGTCCTTTAATTCCGTTCATAATACGTATTTCCAATTTAAAATGAACTCTTAATGCTAACATTAGCTGTTAATATTTTCACCTAACAAGAGGCGCTAGTAGTCTGACTGCTAAATTGAAATTGGATACATTCAAGGAGAGCACTTTATTTTCAGTTAACTGAATGTTTGCAGAGGGAGAAAGAAATAATCACTTGTGGAGAAAATGACACTAATGATGCGAAACATGGCGTGGAAACCATTTTGCTCACGCTGTGCTTTTCGGAGATGGACTTACTGTTAGTTTTGAGGGTCCCCGGCTCGCTACTTCGACTTCCTGCTTGGTTAATGGCCTTGACAACAAAGATGTACTTGGTGCCACTCTGCAGGCCGTGGACAGTGTAATGGTTCGCTTTGATGTTGGGCACGATCATCCAGCTCTCCGAGGACTTGCACAGACCTGAAAGCAAATCCATTTCATTTAGAAGCGCCAGATTTTTCTCACGCGGGTCAGCGGCGGCAGCCACACGCACCGGCGTACACTTAACCCTAGATAGCTAGGTATGCATCTAGTGTAGTCACGAAGTAGATTGCTGTGCGCGTGTATGACATGCTGGCTGGCCAAAAGGGTAGTACGCGTTGCGCGTTGCAGTACCAGGCGTAGAATTAAAAAAAAAAAAAAAAAAAAAAAGGGTCTGGCGGTCGTAAGTCGTGCCGGTCGTACACAGGACTTACTAGCGATGTTGGACTGTCCAGTGAAGATAGCATATTGGAGCTCATAGGACGCGACTGTGAATTCATCATCGGATGTCCAGTGGACCGAGATGGTGTCGTAGGATGCTGTGCAAAGCTCCTCCCGAATGCACGGCGCCGATGGCGCTGCAGAGGAAAGACCCGACATTTCCTTCACCTTGGTCAGGATTCATAATCATAAAAAGCATACATTTCATTTATAAGCGCCTTTCAAAACTCTCAAAGTCACAGGATAGGGTTTTCTGTGGGTGAGCAGCGGCAGCCACATGCGCCAGAATTCACTCAACTCGGCTAGAAAGCTAGCTAGCTAATAGATAGCAAATAAATAGCGAGCTAGGCCTTTACTCAACCCGGAAGTAACTCAGATAGAAAGCTAGTTAGCTAATAGACAGCTAATTCGAAAGCTAAGTAACTTAGATAGAAAGCTAGCTAACTAATAGATAGCCAACAGATAGCTAATCATTAGCTAGACAGCTATATAGCTAATAGATAGCTAACGATTCAGCTAGATTGCTAATCAGGGACGTCATGGTGGAATGTGCACGTCGCTTATCCACCTAGCTATTTAGTTGGCTATTTAGCTACCTATTTAGCTATCTAGATGGCTACCTAGCTAGCTATCTAGCTATCTGGCTGGCTACCTAGCTAATTATCTAGCTGGCTATTTAACTAGCTATTTAGCTGGTTACCTAGCTTGCTATCTAGGTGGCTTCCTAGCTAGCTATCTATTTGCTATCTAACTAGTGAGTTAGTCATCTACAAGCTAGCAAGCTTTCTATCTATTTGAGTTACTTCCGGGTTGAGTGAACGCTGGCGAACCGGAGTCTACTGTTCATCAATTGCTCATCAATAATAATAATAATACATTTAATTTACAAGCGCCTTTCTGTGGATGTTTAGGATAGGTAGAATGATTTCCAATAACTTGAGGCTTATTAATAATAAGGCTTAATAAGGCTGATTCAAGTGTTTGAAATGGAATGAGTGTGTCGGCGTGTGCAAAAGAATGTTCTTTACCGGTGAGATAATCCAGATTTTCCAGCAGTTTTTTTTCTCTGGAGAAGTCCAGGGCAAAGTTGTCAAATGTGTCTGTCAGCTGGATTTCAGGAATGAGCACTTGGGTTGAGGCAGTTGCCATGGAAACCCTAAAAGACAGCAAACCAACGCCTGGATATCAGACTATGAAGACGACACCCGACGCAAATTGTGATTATTCCAGAGGAAGGCGCATGTCCAATCAGCCCATTTCCAATGGAGCTTGAGCGCCATCTTGTGCATTTTCTGGCCGCTACATTGGAGTGCAGACGCCTCAAGTTGATACGGAAGGACTTCTCTATGATAATACATTTATTTTATAAGCACCTTTCAAAACTCTCAAGGTCACTTTACAGTCACAGGATAAGTTTTTCTGTGGGTGAGCAGTGGCAGCCAAACGCGCCAGTGTTCACTTAACCCAGAAGTGACTGAAATAGATAGAAAGCTAGCTAGCTAGCTATTGGATAGTGGATACATAGCTAATAGATAGCCAGATAGCCAACAGCTTGCCAGCTAAACAGTTTACAGCCAGCCAGCTCGACACCTAACAGCTAGCCAGCTAGCTAATAACTTTAATCGATTGAAAACATGTATGCTTTCCTCTTCAGAACTATTTGAATCATATTCATAACTGGATATTGCATCTTCTCCAAATCTGAACTCTTTGAAGCCATTTTGATTCTGGAGCAAGGCAGTTTGTGAAGGACTTTCCTGGTGTGATGTCACAAACAAGGGGGCGGGACTTTCTGAATCTACCCAGTTCTGAGCTCATTTTGTGGCAGTTTTGGGACACTTTAACTCATTTTTATGTGTGTTTTGCATTTGACGCAAAATATATATCAGCCTGCGTGTTTTGGCTATTTTAGATGCCATAAAACGTTTTTCTGATGTCAGTTAGGAAACCAAAAAAAATGGTGTCGGTTGTCCTTTAAGTTGACAAGCGGGAGAAGATTGTGTTAAATAGTGAATGTAATACCCTGGCGTCAAAAAAAAAAATCAATGACAGACAAAAGTTTTGAAATGGACTCTTCTCTTCTGGTCTCGTCATTTGTGTTTGTTGAAGTGGTTGAGTGGTGGGTGACCTCTCGTTCATGCTCTTGGCGCTCTGCAGGAAACGGGCGTGGTCGCTTTCTTTCAGCGTCTGGTCGGCTTGTGTGATCAGCACACAAGATCTCTCGATACACTGCTGGCAGTTGGAGATCTGCTGGGCCAACTTGCGCAGCCTTTGCGCCTGAATAGGGACGGGCGAGAAGATGGGGAGGGGGAGGAAAGCACAAGTTGAAAGGAAAGCTTTCTTCAGCCGTCCCTCATCTGGACTTCTTTGAAGGTGTCGGACGGTTCGCTTCTTGTCCAAGAGGCTTTTTAAAAAAGAAGAAACAACAAAACCCTTCACTACATCGCCACGGTGGGGTGAGGTTTAATTTGGATCGTTCTTACAACAGGATTCTTAGGCAACATAGGCTTAGTTATGCTGATGAGGCGATACCAGAACAAAGGCCAGTCGGAGATTCCAATCTTGAGGCCAAATTGCTGACAAAATGTGCTTTGGCCTATATTTCCAGCGTCGCCTCATTCTGTCTCCTGACATCTTCCTCTTTAGTGGCAGAGAGTGGAACTCGTACTTCTATCAAGGTCAACTTTTCATTTCCAGATATTCATAGACTAGAATTTAGAGAATTATTTATTGATAGGCTCATCTTTAAAGGACAACCGACACCACCGCTAAAGTTGCATCCATCATTTGTAAAATCACTTCAAATGACTTCTACTGAGCGCATTTGACAAAGATTCCTGCGAGATTTTGTGTATTGTCTTTGTTGTAAAGTGTCCTTGGGTGTTCAGAAAGGCCCTTGTAAATTACATGTATTATTATTATTATTATTATTTATTTGACCTTTTAAGACTTGCGCTGAATATTCAGGAAGTCTTGCTTTCGAGTTGGTGACGATTCGTGATGTGACGTCACGTCAGGAACGCCCTTGACCGAGAAAGCGACACACAATGCATTGTGGGTACTTTGTTTGGTCTGAAAAATGTGTGTTGATCCATGTCGATGGCGGATTTAGAAGGAAAACACATAAATAACGGGTGTGGGTTGTCCTTGAAATGCCCCTTACCTTCCCTTCCTTAATCTTGTTGCCAATAATCTGTCGCCTCTGCTGGATGATGTCGATCAAAGTGTCGCACTCATCTAAGAGTTTTCCCTCCTGACGGGATGCGTTCACCTGCGCACGGAAGTCACAGTGAGACGGCGTTATTTGACCTCTTCGGAATAAACTTTGTTGAACGCGTTCAAACACTTGTCCTTTGTCTAAAAGACCGATACAGTATTGAATGAGTGCGTCGGTAAAGGCTACTTTGCTACGAACGCTCAGCCATGTTAACAATGAGCTTTGTAATCAAGTGAAGGAGAAAAAGAAAAAGAAAAAGAAAAAGAAAAAGAAAAAGAAAAAGAAAAAGAAAAAGAAAAAGAAAAAGAGCCCCCTTAAGGGACTGTCGCTGCAGCGAATTTCCTGCGTAACCCGCCACGTCATTTCTAACTGACATCAAAGTACACCAGCGACTGACTATTCACATGAATTCCCCTCAAGCTATTTTCAGAGTCTGGAGTGTGTGAAGCAGAATGCAAAAGGTGCCTTAGAAGGGATTGGGAAGTGGGCCAAGTCTATTTTTTTATTTGTTTGACGCAGCATTTATATTTAGGTATATATATATTTATATTAAGGTATATATATATTTATATTTAGGTATATATATATATATATATATATATATATATATATATATATATACCTAAATATAAATATATATACCTAAATATAAATATATGTGTGTGTGTGTGTGTGTGTATTTATTTAAGTGTTTGTTTATGTATTTATTTGTTTATTTATATATCTTTATGTATTTATGTATGCATTTATTTATATATTTATAAATGTATTTATGTATGTATTTGTTTGTCTATGTTGCTGTATTTACTTATGTATTTATATATGTATTTATGTATGAATTTATGTATGTATTTATTTAAGTTTTTATTTATGTATTTATTTGTTTGTTTATATATGTATTTATGTATTTATATGTGTTTATGTATGTATTTGTTTGTTTATATATATATTTATGTATGAATTTATTTATGGATTTGTTTGTTTATGTATATTTATGTGTTTATTTACATATTTATTTACATATTTATATATGTATTCATTTATGTATTTATATATGTATTTATACATGTATTTATACATGTATTTATACATGTATTTATAAATGTATTTATACATGTATTTATACATGTATTTATATATGTATTTATGTATGTATTGTACGTGTTAAGTGTTTGTTTATGTATTTATTTGTTTGTTTATGTATTTATATCTGTATTTGTATTCTTTCAACACGCACCACAGAGTCGCAAATACAAAATGTCCGAAACTCAACGTGAACATGATGTTGCAAATCCCTGCCAAGCGAACGGTGGCTCACTCACCTCCACATGTTGACAAGTCTGAATGAGTTTCCCCATCAGAGACTCCAGCTCGTTGTTCCTCATCATCAAATTACTCAGGTTTGATTCCAAGGCTTGCTGGAGAAACGAAAAAAAAAAAGGCATCGAGTTGACCTAAATGACAAGCAAATCAGTAGAACGATGAGACAAGTAAGTCTTCAACCATCCGCAAGTGTCAGTCGTACAGGAGTGGTCCATCCATGGGAAGGTTTCTTCAGCTGTCATCTGGACTTCTTTCAAGGGGTCGGACGTTTCACTCCTAATCCAAGAGGCTTCGTCAGAAAACTAAAATTTGCTGGTAGTTTTCAACCTATATATATATATATATATATATATATATATATATATATATATCCCTACTGTCCAGACGTGGCAGTGCCGGACTCTGCTATGATTGGTCCCTGCTCTCAGGTTGGGGGAAGCAGAGGACTACTCCCTATGGCTCCACTGATTACTTCTATTGTCCTGCCTGAGTATGAGGTCTACAAACACAGGACAGTTGAGTCATTGAAGGGTGTATTATGTTAAGACCAGTATTTACATGTCAAATAAAATGGACATAGCTGCCTTTATAAAGTTTTGAAACTGTCCGTAAAAGCTAGCAACAACCACTCATTTGACCACAATGACGTTAACATCGTAGCGAAAGGAAATAGGTGGTTTGAAAGGGCAGTAAAAGAAGCTATTTTCATAAAACAGAAGAACCCTTCACTAAATCGCCATGGTTCAATTTGGATCGTTCCTACAACAGACTTCTTAGGCAACAGGCTTAGTTACGCTGATCAGGTGATACCAGAGCAAATGGGGCAACCAGGCCAGTCGTAGACCCCAAACTCCGTCAGGACAATAAAAGTCATCAGTGTAGCCACAGGGAATAGTCCTCCGCTCTCCCCAACCCGAGAGCAGGGACCTATCGCAGGAGAGTCTGGCGCCGCCACGTCTGGACAGTAGGGATATATATATAAATATAATGCCAAAACTACCAGCAAAAACTTTAGTCCGCTGAGGAAGCCTCTTGGATAAGTAGCAAAACGTCCGACACCTTCTTAGCAGTACAGATGACGGCTGAGGAAACCTTCTCATCGATCTTCCTCAGGTGCTTCTTCACAAAACAAAAAAAAACAGACACTATGAAAGCAAAAAATGTGGCATTTTCATTCTGAAAGAAAAGATGACGCTACATTTTGCGAGCGAAGCGTAGCTCGCTCCATACCTCGGCGCGAGGGTGATAACCCTCATCCCTGCACTGCCTCCTCATCTTGTCCCGTTACCAACCAGCCTTGGATGTGAGTGGGACAGTCAGTCCACTGAGCACCGAGCCGAGCGCAAACCCGGCCAAGCGACAAATTAGCCTTCAAAAGCTCTTTTTTTCTTTTGCTCCTCTCCAATGAGAGCACTTGCGGCTAACCAACCGACAAACCGGTGACAGCATGTCATCTCCCCCATTTCTCTTTTATTCACAAACACACATATACATATAGGTATGTCTTTATATAGATGGATAGATTAATAGATATACACCATATAGATAAATGAATAGATCGCTAGTGATAGAGATAGAGAGAGCTAGAAAACTAGCTGGCTAGATAGTTAGCTAGATATAGCCATTCCATTCCATCAAGCCATCAACGACCATCACAAATGTAAATAAAATGACTTTATTAGACAGTGCAGTGTATTTATTTCATTATAATACAATAGCACATTTGTTAAACATAAAATAAGGTATATGTTGTGTAGTTTTACAGCTTATTTAGTTAAAATCGTGCTTGATGGGGACCGGGGAACGGATTATTCTCATTTTAATGGTTTCCGATGGGAAATTTATTTTTGGGATACACACTCTGTCTGGCAACCAATTAAGTTCGTAAGCCAGGATATCACTGTAGACAAAATGCATAGGTCCTCTCCAACAAAGACAGCAGCCAGCACACCGATAGCGTATAGCCACGCTCAATTAAAGGCAGCTAACAAGCCAGCGGGTGATTGGCACTCATTAACCTGCAACCTGATTGAAAATGGCCATGTGGCTCTCTGTTCATTACGAGCGCCCGTCGTGGCTCGCTATGAACGCAGCCCGCTAATTGGCTAATGACTCCGCAGATGTCATCGGCGTGACATGATAGCATCTCACCTTTTATTCAGATTGCGTAGCTGTCATTTTGTGAGAAACGGTCAGCTTACAAACGCCGTCGTTTTTCCTTACAGAAAAAAAACAACAACATACGCGTGTGTAATATTTCATGAGGCAATTTTATTAACAAGATGTAAACATGAATACTTTTTTATTTACATTTGCGATGGTCGATGGTTTGATGGAATGGGGTGGGAGGAGGTCAGAGGGAAGGAATTGCTGTTTGCTAGCAATAATCAAGTATGTTCTTGAACATATTTGACTAAGAGAGCCATAAAAGTAAAATATTTAGAGCTATGTAGCTATCTATCGAGCTGACTACATATCTATTTGATATCTATATGCTATCTATTAGCTATTTATCTAGCTACCTAGCTATTGCTCTCTATAACTAGGGGAAAAATGAGCTGTTCGTAAGGTGTCTCGCAGGTTGACAGGTATGACTAAAACCATTGAAGTGTGTCAGAGATGTTCGATCGGACACTGCAGCCAAAGGCTCGAATACAGGAAGAAATTCTTTTACTGCCGGCAGGGGGTGTATCCATTCAAAACAGACGCCCCAATTCTGCAGCCCTCTGCCAAGCTATTTATTGAGAGTATATGCAAATTAAAGTGATACATTAGTAAAACATAGTTTTCTTGATTAGAATACCACGCCCCTGGACGTTCTAAGCACCAACAGCTGTAAGCGATAAAACAGATGTTTTAATTGGTCGTCTTTTCCAAGAACTGATAAATGTGTAACCTGGCTCATGAGCTCTTCCCGTGAGGGAGTTTCAAGTCCTAAATGACTCCTGTGGCGAAGGAGATTTCCAAGTCGTAAATTCTGCCCAAGTCCAGATCTCCGAGATGAAGATGACAGGTTGACAGGCTGTGTCTGTTGACCTCAGATTGACCCCGGGCCATCTGCGCCTTTACTGTGGGCCTGTCGTTGGTTGGGTTGGCCAGCTGAGCATGGGACTTTTCAATATGATCGCTTGCATTGCGTCGAATCTCTATCAAAGTGCCCAACAAATAAATAAATAAATAAATAAAGACATAAAGAAAAGACTGAAGATTGGAATGACTCACCCTGAGTTTTTCAAAGCGCTCGCTGAGTGCAGCCACCTGGTGGTCTCTGTGCCTGCCCACCAATTTGCAGAGGGAGCAGATGAGCTGGTCATCCGCGACGCAGTACATCTTGACTTTCTCCTCCTGGTGCTCCACGCACTGAAGCCCCCGCGGGTGGGACCCGGCCACGGGCTCCACCAGCCGATGTGCGGTAAACGGCTTCTTGTTGGGGTGCGTGGCCCCGAGGCAGCGGTCGCAGTACGACACCTCGCACGTCACGCACGTCTTCGCCGCCTCCCGCGGCGGATCCTGCTCGCAGAACTGGCACCGGACGGCTTCCAGAGGGGGGCCCGGGCACGACATGGCCACGCCGACGGCTACGAAGGCCGGACGCTCACTTTCTTGTTCGCCGGGCGAGTCGGGGTGGCTTTGGGGGAGCGGCAAAGGAAAGCCGAGCGAAGAGGAGGCCCGCTGAACTCTGTCGATGATGTTCTGCAAGGTCACGTTTCTTTTGAGTCCTTCGAGGCCGCGCTGGGGGCTCAAGGAAATGACATATCGGCAGGTGGGACACTGGAAGGCGCCGATGCTTTGAACCGATTCGTTGGTGGCGCAGTGCGAGACCAGGATGCGGTGAGCGCAACCGAAACATAAGCTGTGGGCGCAGGGCAGCAGCAGTGGGTCCTCGAAGAGCTCCAAGCAGATTGGGCAGGTCAGCTCCGACTCCAGAGTGTCCATCCTCGTTCAGGGGAAACCGGGCGGGATCAGGTGCGATGGCAGCAAAAAAATCCAGGCGAAGCCACCAAATATCTGCGGGCGACAGACAAATCAGTCACAAACATTTACGGGCTACCTATCTAATTGCTATTAGTGCCTACCTGTTAGCTAGCTAGCTAGGTTTCTATCTATTTGAGTTACTTCCGGGTTGAGTGAGTGAACGCTGGTGCGTGTGGCGACCGCTGCTCACCCGCATAAAAACTTATCCTGTGACTGAAAGGTGACCTTGAGAGTTTTGAAAGGCACTTAAAAATGAAAGGTATTATTATTATTATTATTATTTTATTATTATTATTATTATTATTATTTGTGGCGACCCTTTGAAGGGAAAATCTGAAAGGAAAAGAAGAAGATTATTAGATAGCTAGCTAGTCAGCTAAACCGCTAATAGCTAGCTAGATAGCTACTCAGCCAGCTAGACCGCTAATAGCTAGCTGATAACAAATAGGTGAAAGCCATGAATTGTTTTGAGTTTACTCATTTAAAGTTTTTGAGGCCAAACCCCTACTCATTAATAAGAATAACAATTAATAATAATAATACATTTTAGTTCCATCTGGTTTAACATTGTCAAAAATATTTGTAGTTGAAGGATTTAATTTTATGTATTTTTTACCATTAATAAAGCAATTCTTTGATGTTGTATATTACAAATAAAATGTATTATTTCATGTTTAAATTAATTAAAAATGAAAAATAAATGAGTAGCACTGATGTAAGTCATGCAATTGTTGTCCTGATCAAACATGCAGTAATGCCTATTGTCCTCTTGGTGGCAGCAGAATCAAGCTTGAGCAGAGCACTGCCACGAATACATTTTCAAAATAAAAATCATCATACATTTGATTTCGAAGCGCCTTTCGAAACTCTCAAGGACACTTTACACTCACGGGATAAGAACAAATGACCCTTTGCACTGACAGAGGACAAGTGAGACCACACCATTATTATTATTATTATTATTATTAAAATATTAAAAAGGACTTGGGAGTGAGAAGCCCCAAAATGGTTTTACTTTAAAAAATAAATCTACTTTGAGATGGGCCGGGCAGCCACCATTTGGCGAGCCGCTGTGACAGAATTGATAAGTAGGTCATCCCCGCTGACCTGATGCACATAATCCGACCTCAGCGTGTGCGCGTGTGCGTCACTCGGGATGCAGCAAACACACAAATATGGCAACCAAAGCCCAGAAGGCACATGGCAGCTTTCAAGCCAAAGAGGAGCCTTTCATATTCTCACATTTAAAGTACAGTCAAGGACCCCCAAATCCTTTTTTTTAGGTTGTAAGTTGTTCAAATAAACTGACATCTGCCCAACAACATGCATGCTTTAAAGGACAACCGACGCCATTTTTTTTGTTTCCTAACTGACATCAGAAAAAGGTTTGATAGCATCTAAAATAGCCAAAACACACAGGCTGATATTTTTAGTCAAATATAAAAATGACTTCAAGTGGCCCAAAACTGTCGCAAATCAGCTCGAAACTGGAGATTTTCAGAAAGTCCCGCCCCCTTGTTGGTGACGTCACGCAAGGATACTCCTTCACAAACTGCCTTGCTCCAGAATCAAAACAATGGCTTCACAGAGTTCAGATTCGGAAAAGATGCTTTCTTGTGACTCATCCAATTATGAATATGATTCAAATAGTTCTGAAGAGGAAAGCATAAATGTTTGGAATCAATTCAAGAAGTCCTTCCGGATCAATTCGAGCCATCTGCAAGCGATGAAAATAAGAGCAGGTGCACAGAAGCAAAGGAAATTAACCCGTGCGTGATTGCACGCATTATGCGCGTACTGAGGCATGCGTTTAACGGCTGGGCTGACCCCACCCCCCCAAGGCCACACCTGCTCAGCTCACGGGTCAACAAGGACATGTCCAACGGTGTGATGTGGACCATGAGATGCTTTGAGATGAAATGCGGACTTGGAAAAAAAAAGGAGGGCTTGCGGTGTTTGTTGCGCCCGATATAGCAGCCATGTTGTCGTTGCCCTTTCCTGTTTCCCACGCGTGACATTTGTGTGTGCCATTGTCAAAGCATCCCCAGCAGCTGTCAGACTGACCCTGAAGCTGCTGTTTCATACATTCCAGTTAAATTTAGCCAAGATAGTATTGTCAAGCTTGTCTTTCCTGCACGACATCTTTCTAATGCTTTGTTTACAAATACGCTAGTAGTAGAAGTAGTCAGTGGAAAGTTCATTTTGAAAAATTAAACAAGACACAGTGATACCTCAGCAAACAAACTCAATTCTTTCCCAGAATGTGTGTGTAAGGCGAAAGGTTTGTCTGCCAAACATTTATTTCCCATAAGAAACCATTAAAAATGAGAATAATGCGTTCACAGGTCCCCATAAAACATCATTTTTTACTAAATAAGCCTTAAAACTACACAAAATATACCTTATTTGATGTATAATAAATATGTTGTTGTATTGTAATGAAAGTACAAAGAAAATAAACTTTACTATATAATAAAGTGGTTTTATTGACCTTTGTGATGGTCGTCGATGGTTTGATAGATTGGAGTTGAAGGAGGAGGGAGGGAGGGAGGGAGTTACTGTTTGGAAGGGGAGTCACCTTCCTATAAAGACTGTCCCCTGCGAGCTGCTTTTCATTAATCCAAATCAACACAAGTTTTTCAACCTCTTTTACTGTCTGAGACCGTTGCTTCGACAACACAGAAACACCCTTCGCCACACGTAGCAATGGTCGACTTAGCGTACTGATACCCGGACGCTAAGTCACACAAACGCACACCTCGTTCGTGTTTTTCGATAATTTGCTTTTTCTGCTCGACCATAATTTTCTTTTGTGTCCTCTTCGGCTTAACACTAGCTTTTTCGGTCCCAAAAAAGCAAAAGTACTCCACTCGATAACAAACCACATCTGCACTCAAACAAAGGGAGTGTGGAAAACTAGTCGGCTCGCCACCGTGCGCTGTTCGACCGTGTGGTTTGGTGTTCATCCGAGGTAAACTAGTCCGCCAGCCACATCTGTTTTCTCTCTCGCTTGAAACTTACATGGAAATGAAATATCCCTCTACCTTTGATCAAAACTGGACATTGAAATCGAGACTTTAACCAAAATAACAAAACAACAACATCGGTCTGAGCTCAATTTGGTTAAAATATGATGCTTTGCGTCTATTCGGATAATGAGATAACAAAGACTCAGTATTGAGCGACACATTTGAAGACGTGGGAATTAATTCCACTCAACATTACGCTAAAAGCAACATTTCAAATCCAGATGTTGCATTCTAGTGTTTCCGACATCTCCGTCCGAGTGACCGGGAAGTGCTTGTGTCTGAAATCGAACGCCAGAGAGACATTGCACTTCCACATCAGCATCTCTTGTCTGTCTCCCATCAAGTCATCAACACCAACCTAGTTCACATTGACTTCCTCTTTGTGTCACATATCATTTGGCAAACGCCGTCACATCTAATTTATGCAACACGCGTACAAAAAACACAAACGTCAACTTCAATCATACTCCGGATTTCAAAGACGGACTACTGGCAAATCCATCTGACAAAATGAAAGGCTGTGATTGGTCACAGTCCGCCGTGGGTGGGAACGGATTATGGATCCATTTGGTGTCTGGAATTACACAAAGGCGGCTGCTGTGCATGAATCTGAGTCTCTGTGTGTGGGTGCGTGCTTGTATGACTAGTCTTGTGAGGACCGCTAACATTTTATACCATAAATAGTGAGGACATTTTTGACAAGTGAGGACCTTTTGGCCGCTCCGCACAAGTTTTTCATTCTGCGGGCTTCTAGAGGGTCTATATATGCATCTGTTAAAGTTTCAGAGAGGTCCTCACAAATTCACCCAAAATGATTTTTTTGGTGTGTATTGTCATTTCACACACACACTTTTTACTCACTGTGTATGTTTATGTGTGTGCGTGCATGCTCAATGAGAGGAATAAGTTCATACCAGAAAACTAAAACGATATTTTAACCAATTTCACTAGAGGCGTGAAGACTTTGAATGACCCATTCAATCCTCACTCCTGCTGTTATTTCAGTTTCAAGTCTACTTTTTATTTCTTTGTTTTTAAAGAAGTTGAAGTGGGAAATGGAGTGACATTTAGTCTTCAAATGGAACACTAGTTCTCTGAACTTATCAGCAACGGTGGTCCTCACTCCTTATCTGGAGTTATCCGGACCTCACAAAACCTTTGAAACAGGAACGTGTGTGTGTGTGTGTGTGTGTGTGCGTGCGCGTGTGGCGGAGTGTGTGCTGGATACTCAGACGGTGGCTTACAAAGGAAGAGGAAGTGGAGACGGAAGGAGAAAAGGAAGTAGGTTAAGATATTTGACATCACTTAGCCATGAGCCCGTGCTACTTTGGCCCAGATTAGGAAGTCATGTCTGAGCTGCATAATTTATCACAAGCACGGAAGCGTATGGCAAAATTGGAAGCGTAGCGTTGCTATTGCGACTCTGACTTTGTGCTAAAAAAAAAAGATCAAATGCCATTATTTTGGTGAATGATTGCATTGGATTTACCTTGATTCGTCTCACAGCGGAGAAATTTACATTTCACAGCAGCAAAGTTATGGAAGGAAGAGGAAAGGAAAGAAAGAAGTAGAAAAACAAAATACAGGAGCTGCTGGAAAGGCAGCCACTCTCGCGGCACCATTTTGAAGTTACAAAAACAAAAAATACATAAATAACAACAACTCAGCGTTTTTCAAATTGACCCTGACGACCATTTTACCAAACACGATTTACAAACGAGACAGAATCGCGGCTTGGAATTGAAGCGGATTTACGTGGGACAAGAGATTTGAGGCAATCTCTTTTGGTCAATGGATGCTACAGCTTCGTGTTTGCTTTCAACATTTAGCTTTGGGTCGACGTGCACATTCCACCATGACATCCCTGATCCACTGGTGAAAAGGACTAATAAAGGTAAATCCTATCCGATCCAAAACGCAATCTTCTGTGGGTCCTGGAATTCCAGTGACAATGACAAAAACCCTGGCAGTGGAGTGTACACATTTTTGCACACGTCTGTCAGTGAATGAGTCACCATCTGGTGTCCTTCGGTACGAATGAGCCCAAAAGCACCATCTTCTAAGTTCTCTCCAAAATGATGCAGCCACACATCAAAGTGCGATTTGAGGGATGAACAACGGCCAAAGAGCGCCTGCCACTTGGACACAGATGCATTGGTTGGATCGTCAAACCTGTCATTATCATTCCAATCCCGCTGGCTGCACAAACTGCGTCTTACCTCCTTCATTCCGATGGTCTCGGAGCCAAAATTCACTACCATGTGGACAATTGAGAAAATGCTCCATTTTCATTTCATGAGTTTATCACTTCATCATCTCAGCTTTAGAGCAAGATTCATCAAGCCTGCTTAAACGACAAGCGACACCATTTTTTTGTTTCCGAACTGACATCAGAAAACCGTTATATAGCCTCTAAAATAGCCAAAACACGCAGGATGATATTTTTAGTCAAATGCAAAACACCAATAAAAATGACTTCAAGTGTCCCAAAACTACTTCAAAATGAGCTCGGAACTAGGGCAGAATGAGAAAGTCCCGCCCCCTTGTTGGTGACGTCACGCCAGGATACTCCTTCACAAACTGCCTTGCTCCAGAATCAAAACAATGGCTTCGGAGAGTTCAGATTGGGAGAAGATGCTTTCTTGTTACTTAGCCACTTATGAATATGAATTAAATTAATTCCATGGTGGGGTGATGAGGTTCGATCTGGATCGCCTGCCTGAATATGGGATCTGCAACTGGCCTGATTGCACCATTTGCTCCTGATCAGCATAACAGTCTATGTTGCCTAAGAATTCTGTTGTAGGAACGATCCAAATTGAACTTCACCGTTCAATCGTTCAACATAGGCTTAGTTATGCTGATGAGGTGATACCAGAGCAAATGGGGCAATCAGGCCAGTCGTAGACCCCAGACTCAGGCAGGACAATAGAAGTAATCAGTGTGGCCTCAGAGAACAGTCCTCTGCTCCCCCCAACCTGAGAGCAGGGACCAATCATAGCAAAGTCTGGCATCGCCACCTCTGGACAATAGGGCCAAAACTACCAGCAAAAAAATAATTTGCTGACGAAGCCTCTTGGATAAGAAGCGAAACGTCCGACACCTTAAAGAAGTACAGATGACGGCTAAAGAAACCTTCTCATTGATGGACCACTGCTTTAGGACTGAGAGCTTACGCAGATGAAGCCTAGAATAAATGAAAAACAGGACAAACTCTTAAAAATAGGACAGCGGACCTGTCTACCTCTTACCTTCCACATGGTTAAAATCCCATCATCCAAAAGCAAACTGGGGAAAAAAAAGACAGCAAGAGAACTTTAGCTAGGCTATCTTTAGCTCTATCTCCTCCTGTGGACTCAGCAGGATGGTAAACTGGCCAAAACAAGTCTGCAGTTGGCAAAAGATGAGCCGGTGAGGGTCTGACCACGGCTCTGCGGTTGCGACATACTTCCTACGCTGCCGATGTACATCCTGACACTGTCGAGCAAGAGAGAGAACGAGAGTGAGCGAGAGCTGAGGCTCAAAGTGCAACGCCTCCAAGCCTCCTCCTCCCATTCAAATCTGCCTGTGGGCTGCCCCGCCTCTACGAAGGCCAATGGCTCGACCACTCAGGGCGGAGCCTAAGACGGCTCTACGACTTCCTGTCAGATCTGTCAGAGGCCATTCACGCGGCCCGACTTACTCTGCGCGACTCCTCTCAAGTAGTCAAACGTCAACGTTAGCCGCATCCAAAGAGGAAATTCATTGCTCAGATGTAATTTCCCTGAAGTGACCATTGGTACGGCCCTTCCCCACTCTTGAGGACTTGCACACTGCAAGAACCAAGATCTACAAGGGCACGGAAAATCCCGCTCGAGTCGAGCTGCAGTGGAAAAAGGGCTGGCCTTGGACTGGCCAAGCAACAGACGGTCCTCTCCAACAGTTGTCATGAACGTCAGCGCTTTTCTTCAAATCTTTGTCTTATCTTTTCTTTCCACTTGACGTTTGGACACATTGAAGATGTCTGCCACCTCAGTGGCAGACTTGATCTCCAGGCTCTCGATCATTGCCGAGACGTCTGCATGCGCTCATGGAAGCCATACACGATATTAATGGTTTTTGTAATGCGTCATGACTTTATGTTCGGACGTTATCGTAGCATATTTGTGTATTCGAAATGAAATATATGTATTCAGAATTTACAACTTGTTTTTTAAGTTTCTGCTCACCATAAACTCATTTCAGGTGTCACCTGCGAGGTATGCAATCTGTCAATCTCAGCTCTGAGGTCATGACTCCAGCATAGCGCATAAGTGTGAGCGGTCTCACCCAGCTCCAATCAGCCACATTCCACTCATTGTTGGTTGTTTGAAAGGGAGACCTCACGCAACTGGCAGTGGAGGCCCATTTCCCCAAAGTGCTCGGCTCACTTTTCTTCAAATCAGGCTCAGAGAATTGAAAGGACTGCAGTGTTCGTTCATTGGCTTGAAATGTTGACATGAACATTGAATTGACTGACATCCTTTACAATTGCAGTACAGTGATACCTTGGCTTACAAACTTCATTGGTTCCCAGACAGAGTCTGTAAGGTGAAAAGTGTGTATCCCAAAAATGTATTTCCCATAGGAAAGCATTAAAATGAGAATAATCCCTTCCCAGGTCCCCATAAAACAGCATTTTCTACTTTGTAATTTTCTAAGCCTTTAACCTACACATAATAGACCTTATTTTATGTATAAGAAATGTGCAATGGTATTATAATCAAAGAAATAAACTGTACTATATAATAAAGTGGTTTTATTGACCTGTGTGATGGAATGGAGTGGCTGCTTTCATCAGTATTAAACACTTGATGATGAGGAACGTCGCCTTCTTCTTTCACCATCTTGACGAATGATCCCTTGTAAGTACTTTCTCTGAGATAATTTTACCTTGTTCCTCATCAATTGTGTTCTGTTTAGCTGGGTTGATAGCTTTTTGCATCAAGTGTACAGATGGCTTGTGCGGGTTATTTGTGGAGCCCGATTGATGGGATATTTTAACCTTGCAGTCTACACACTGCTTTTGAACTATCATAGTTGAAACGAGTCCGAATGTCACTGTTTTCTATCCATTTTCTCACTCTGTCTCTTTCATCTGCCTGTCTCTTTAATGTTTAAACCACCTCCCCTCACTGCTGCGTTCTTGACCAATCACCTGGCTTTCACCGAAGATTGGGGGCGGGGAATAGAGGACCAAAACAGTCGGCTGCCATTTTCTAGTTAGGAGAACGGGCTGGTTCACAAACGACAAATCACTCATTGTGGCGCTGCTTGTGTATCCCGAAAAATAGTTTGTATACCAAGGTTAAAAGTTCAGAAATGTAATGTTCGTGAACCGAAAAGTTCGTAAGCCAAGGGCTTCGTAAACTGAGGTATCACTGTATTTAGTTTTATCTACTCATTTTGGTCTGAAAAAGTCGGACAATTCACCTCTCTGTCAATTACTTGAACTACGTTAGCTAAAAAGTTGCTCGCACTTGATGCGGATCAAAGTTCAACCCAACGCTGAGAACAATGACCCGGAGATGCTCATGCATTCAAATGTAGCGCGCTAACTGCATAGTACAGCCTCCTCCATCCTTCTCATCAATGACAATCCATGTGAGCGTCCGTCTCTTCCAATGAAACGCTGACAATAAAGTGACTTTGATAACAAAGGACCACTTACTTGGAAGAGCCTCTCATGGTCCAGCGGCACAAAAGAAAGAGCGCCATTCAGGCGTGTTGTCTGGAGACGCCATCGCGCACGCGCTAGCTTCAAGAAGGAGAGGATGAGCTGCTAGAAGAAGACGAGTCCATCAATCACACATGGCGTTTCGGCACAAATCTAAACGTTGAAGACCAATTCTTGCTGTTCAGAGCGTTTGCTTACGCTTACTGCCGCCTCTCCTGTCATGCCTTGGGCTTTCGAGTTGTCATGTGTTCAGGCTCGGGCAAGCGTGAAGCGGGGAGGCTGCAGCCGGCCCTCAGAGCGCTTTGGCTAACATTTCAGCTTTCATTTTGCTCAAATATTCACAGTCTATGGACCCTCTTATGTCTTACATTAAGCATACATTCCATATCTGCGTTTCAAGTTAAAGGACAACCGACAACATTTTTTTGTTTGCGAACTGACATCAGAAAAACGTTTGATAGCATCTAAAATAGCCAAAAAACGCAGGCGGATAGTTTTAGTCAAATGCAAAACAGCAATAAAAGGGACTTCAAGTGTCCCAAAACTACTTCAAAATGATCGGAGAAAGTTTCATTTTCAGAAGGTCCCGCCCCCTTGTTCGTGACGTCACGCCAAGACGTATTGCCTTGCTCAAGAATCAAAACAATATATATAATATATATATATATAATAAGTTGTATTTATAACCACCTTTCAAAACTCTCAAGAACATAGCTAATAGATAGCTAGCCAGCCAAATAGCTATACCGCTGATACATAGCTAGATAGATAGCTCATAAATGACTCTGCATCCTTGTGTTGTCATGTTTTTTGTTTTTTACTTCAAGATGGCGCCGCAAGAGTGGCTGCCTTTCCAGCAGTGCCTGTATTTTGTTTTTCTACTTCTTTCCTTTCATCACTTTTCTGCTGTGAAATGTCAATGTTTCCACTGCGAGACCAATCAAGGTCCATCCAATCTGTTGGCGAGCGAAATCTGGTTGGAGACTATTTGTCCCGTTGCTTCTGAACATGACGTTTGGTGCGGTTTGTCCTGTTTTCCAACCGCTGATGCCGGAATGCCGTAAGTGGATCCGTACGAGCCCGTGTGCATCTGCCACTTTGGCGATCCTTCATGACGCCAGGCGATGCTTGCAGGCTCGGAGGGAAGGAAGGGCAGACATGTCACGATGGTGAAGGCTTTTTCGCTCCACTATTAAAACGCACGAGACGATTGATGTTGTTGACTTGATGAGTTCACATTTATGAGATGCGGCGATGAAGCGTGAGCGTGTTGACCTACAAATGAAGAAAATGACTCTGATTGGCCCAGAGGCTTTCAGAGGTTATGCATCACATCTGCTTTAATAACAGTAGTTGTTCGGAATCAAAAAAAGTTAATTCCTAAATTATAAGCGTCTGGAGTTATATGAGCTTGAAATGAGGGTCTTGTGTCTCTTTTAAATCTCTCTGTCTTTGTTTCTGTCTCTCTCTTTCTTTCTCTCTGTACCTCTCTTTTACTTTCTCACACTCTCTCACACACACACACACACACACACACACACACACACACACACACACACACACAGAGTATTGTTGGTCACTTTTTCCGCCATTTTGCAGGCGCCTGTGGCCATCATCTGGCATCGTCTTGACCTCCATCCAACTTTCCAGTCAACGTCTGCCTCAAAGATGCTTTGAGCCCAATTGGCCTCCTTAACGGCAACTCAAGTCAGCCGACAACAGACAAGGACTTTTTGTCTTTCTTTGATGTCACGGGTTCAGCAGAGTTGCAAACTGGATCGTTTCTGGCAAATTTCCATTCAAGGGTAAATGGGAATCATACTGTAATATACAGACGACTATTCCCTGAGGCGACACTGATTACTAATTTTGTTCTGACTGATGATGGTCTATGACTGGCCCTGATTGCCCCATTCGCCCTGGTATCACCTCATCAGCATGACTAAGCCCATGTGGTAACGATCTTAGAAATATGTTGTAAGCACGATCCAAATTGAACCTCACCCCACCATGGCGATTCAGTGAAGGGTTTTGCCGTTTTACTCTTACCTCCCCTTTATTTCCTTTCGCGAAGATTTTAACCTTACTGTCATCAAATGAGTGGTTGCTAGCTTTTAGCTGCATATGTACTGCAGATTGAGGCCCACTAGTATTATTCCTGCCATGTTGATAAAGTCTTTTTTCCAGCGACGTACAACTGGTTTTTATTAGTAAACGTATTGCACTAGACAACCACGGGACTTGTCTGCTCTTATACAAACACAGCAGCCGTATTAATGTTTGATTGCCCGGGCTCTTTGTTCTTCACTCTTCTACTTTAGTCTGGCCTTTTCCCATTTGATTGTGGAAAGAAGAGAATAGCTCATGAATTACTTAACAAGGCAAGGAACCCAAAGAGACACTATAAAAGCCAATTTCAAGAATAAAAGGACATCGTTAAGAAAGGTTGGACAGCTCCGAAGGTAGTAAAAATAGCAAACAATATTGCAGTTTTATGAGGGTCTCATGAATCCACACATTCAACGGAAAACTTTGATCAGTGTAATAACAGTATTTCTTTAGTTTCTTCAAGTCACAAGTAATATTTCCTATCTATCGGCACCCTCTAGTGGACGTGAAGTAAATCACACCACACTCGCAGCTGTGGATTGATTCAGAGGTAGCACTATTGAAGGCCTAGCGATTAAATTAACGGGCCAGCCTCTGTTTTTTATTAATGATTGGAAATGTGAAATAGCAAAAATAGTAAATAAAATGGCAACCTTAGAATGTGTGTGAATCCACACGTTCATCGGAAAACATGTTTGAACAGTTTAATGAAATTATTAAATGCTTTCTTATTCGGATTCCCACAGTATGACTTAAAAAAGTTTCTTCAAGTCACAAATTATTTCCTGGCCAATGGCATCCTCTAGTGAACGTGTAGTCATATCACACCACACTTGCAACTAATAATACATTTCATTTCTAAGCGCATTAGTCACTGGATTTTTTTTTCTGTGGGTGAGCAGCGGAAGCCACACGCGCCAGCGTTCACTCAGATAGAAAGCAAGCGAGCTTAACAATTAGCTCATTTTTTCTGATGAAAGAAGAGAGTGTAAGGTATCTTACTGTCGTCCTAAAACTCAATATTCTGTGGATCCTGGAATCCGAGTGACAATGACAAAAACCCTGACATTGACTCAAACATAGCACTACTGAAGGCCGAGGACTGACATGCACGGCCCGCCGCTGGTATTGGGGTACAGGTACTGTTAGCAATGGGGCAGAATTTCAGAACGGCTCGCTCACAAACACATTTTCCGAATTATCCAGAGAAATATTTGCAAAAGACTGACTTTTGATTTCACATGCGAGCTTCGACAGTGGAACCATTTGAATTCCGCTGCGTCGCATCTGTATGACTGACTTCGCATGAAGGTAAAGTCCCTGCGTTGCATTCCTAAGCCGTCCAAAGTTCAGGGTACGTTTTAAGAGCCTTTGTGAAACAACAAGCAGCTAATGAAGTCCTTGTGCGAGTACATTCCTCCCATGATGAGTGCAACCATGTGTTTCTGCGTGGCCAATTCAAATATGCACTCTCTTTCCCCGATGCAATGACATCAACAGAAACGTACAGTTTTGTTTCTTGACATGCATCAGCACCTACGTTTCTCCAGGTGTGAAAGTGAACCCATTTCATAAAAATAATAATAATACATTTCATTTCTAAGCACCTTTCAAAACTCTCACGGTCACTTTACAGTTACAGGATAAGTTTTGCAGTGGGTGAGCAGCGGCAGATACACGCGCCAGCGTTCACTCAACCCAGACGTAATTCAACTAGATAGAAAGCAAGCTAGCCAGCTAGCTAATAGATAGCCAATTTCATTTATAAGCGCATTTCAAAACTTTCAAGTTCACTTTACAGTCACAGAAGATAGATACTGTAACTAGCTAGATAGCTAGCTAGCTAAATAACTAATAGATAGCAAATAAATCAATTCATGTGTGCTTGACAACGCGGATAAAAGACAAAAGGCGACTTTTTTTGTCTAGTATAATCATATTCATAACTGGATGAGTAACAAGACCGTAAAGAAAAAAAGAGGGACAAACAGTTTGTCAAATGTCTTTCTAACTCGAACTCTTTCTAATATTACCATCACGTTTCGCCAAGTGTGTATTATCGTTTGTGAAATGGAGGCTGGAAATTGCTGCTGTGAAAAACAGTAGTCTTCAATTGCAGAGATCTGTCGCCATCTTCTGGTCAGAAGGAGAAATGCTGTCTGATTGTAATCATAATAAATAAATAAATAAGAGACAATCAATCAATAAACAAGAAACAATCAATAAATAATCAAGAAACAATCAATAAAGAAATAAGAGGCCATCAATAAATAAACACTTGCGCCTTTTCAGTTTTTCACCCGAATGAATTTCACTTGAGCAAAATGCAAATGTCATCATATTTATTGATTTATTCACATACATATACTTCAGGCGCTTCAAAATAAAATATATCAAAACATGACATGACAAATTGGACCAGTAAACCCCACTGTTGTCAAGAAGTACGTCATCATTTTTGGTGGCATTTTCCAAGCTTGCAGTTTATGATTGACGCTAAGATCTGCCAAAAATTAAGAAAGTTATAATCGTTTAAACTGTAATAAAGTACTTGGTCACAAATTGCCATTGTTTTAAATGTGTCATTACAGGCAGAAAATCCCCTCATATTTCTAAACGTAAAAATTCGATTCTTTCCTTATTATTCGTCATATCTATACATACGGTACATCATTTGAAAACTATTGAAATGCACTTTAATATGGTGTTAGAAAATGTGTGATACATTTGTATTGCAAATGTTTGTCACATCCCTACTGTATTTCAGGGCTCGGGAACAGTTTTGATTTAGAGCGCCGGAAAAGTTTTTTTTTTTTTCTGTGAGAGCCACACGCACACACGTATAAATTAATGTGATTTCAACAGAATGTCCGAATGTATCATTTAAAATAACCGTGTGAGAATACTCACTATTAATATGAATAGTTTTCTCACGATTGGTCAAAATCCATCCAAACGATCGGAATGAACGTCAACTTGCCACGACCGTATGCGAAGTTACTGCTAGCTAGCCTGCACAATGCTAATTAGCTTGCACGCTTGCTTTCTGCCGTTAATGCTAACGCGTTAGCATTGGGGCTTGTCAAAGTGCCACTGACCTTCGACTGTTTCATCGATGGCATTGTTCCGTTGCAAATTAGAATCACGGCAGAACCTTTTCTCTCCACAAAGGCGAATCTTTCGGGTCGTTCAACCTGAAGTGTGCAATTCAACTTGAAGTCTGCAAACGTCCGCCCGCTTCCTCGAAAGATGGCCTTTACCAATTTCGACTGAACGGCACCTCGGGCAATATCGTCCAATCAAAATTGTGGATCTTGGTCAGTATGATCCAATCAAGATGGCGTATCTTGTAGGGATGTAGGGACAAAATTATTCAATCATAATCCATCACACATGTCTAATACCATATTAAAGTGCATTTAAATAGCTTTCAAGTGATGTATAGATCATTGTTCTATGACAAACAATAAGGAAATAATGCCATTTTTAATTGTCGAAATAGGAGGGGATTTTCTGCTTGTAATTATACAGTGAAAAAAAAATGAAAATGTGACCGAGTTCTTTATTAAAGTTTAAGATATCATAACTGTCTTACTTTTAGGCAGTTCTTCAAGAGTAAAGTAGCCGTGGAAAGCTTTTGAAATTCTAAACAAGAACGGAAAACACAAGAAAAGATTTGAAATATAAATGAGCAAATATTAACGATCGAATGCAGGCAGATTTTCGTCAGAAATCAAAAATGGCTGTCACTGAATACCAGGAAAGAAAATTGCGAGCGCTAGAAATATATATGCTAATGCTTCTTTTTGCTTGAAACCTGGTAGTTATGGATACAAATATATATTCTACCACTTCTATGAATTATAAAGATACACCTTACCCCCCTTTATAAACTGCAGTGTTAGCAAAAAGAGTGTCAACTTCAATCCATTTTCCCCCATTTCTGCTTTGTATTGTAATCATTAATATCCATCATTTGAGCAACAATATCATCAAACGTGTTTTTATCTGTTACTTAAGGGACAACCGACACCATTTTTTTGTTTCCTAACTGACATCAGAAACATGACAATAAAAATAACTTAAAGTGTCCCAAAACTGCCACAAAATGAGCTCAGAACTGGGCAGATTCAGAAAGTCCCGCCCCCTCGTTGGTGATGTCACGCTAGGAAACTCCTTCACAAACTGCCTTGCTCCAGAATCAAAACAATGGCTTCAGAGAGTTCAGATTCAGAAAAATATCCTTTCTTGTTACTCATCCAATTGTGAATATGATTCAAATAGTTGTGAAGAGGAAAGCATCAATGTTTGCAATCAATTAAAGAAGTCCTTCCGTATCAATTCGATTCATCTGGACTCTAATGTAGCGGCCAGAAAATGCACAAGATGGCACACAATCACGGAGGTGTCGGTTGTCCTTTAAATGTGGCCGTTGGGTTGCCCAGTTGGAGGAATTATATTTCACATTTGGTTTTTTGAAAATGATATTTGTGTATAAAACGTACCTTTTATTTTATTTATTTATTTATTTATTTATTTATTTATTATTGACTCACAGCATTTTGTGTGTGTGTGTGTGTGTGTGTGTGTTTTTGCTGACCTAAGCCAGAAAGGAACATGGCTTTCCTGTAATGTGATGCAAACATTCTTGTCTTGTCTATAAGCCATTATTGTCAACAAGTATACGAAGACAAAAGATATTTTGAAATGAAATTGGGGCGTGGGGGATGGAATAAAAAAGAAAATACAATACAACGCAACTTCGGCATGTTATCGCGCAGCAGGTAGAAAAGTTGAGTGCTTTCATATATTACATTCAACACTGAAGAAACAAACAACAAATTGGGCAATCAGGCCAGTCGTCAGTCAGGACAATAGAAGTAATCAGTGGAGCGGCAGGGAGTAGTCCTCTGCTCCCCCCAACCTGAGAGCAGGAACCAATCATAGCAGAGTCCGGCACCGCCACGTCTGGACAGAAGGGATATCTATAGGGCCGATACTACCAGTAAGACTTTAGTTTGCTGACGAAGCTTCTTGGATAAGAAGCGAAACGTCAGACACCTTGAAAGAAGTACAGATGACGGCTGAAGAAACCTTTTCATCGATGGATCACTCCTGTACGACTGACAACAGACAAACACTGAAGAAAAAAAAAGAAGTCTTACAAAGACTAAGATTGACGTCAGAGAGACGCTTTAAATCAAATACATGAATTGGATGAACCTCAACTCATTCACATATTTATTCGGGAGTTGAAAAAATGACGTTGAGCGCCATTCCCGGATTTGTTCCGGTTTTGTTTTTTCATGCTTTGGTGCCGATAAAGTGCTGGTTAGACCTCTGGCAATGTTTTGTCTTTTCCACAAGGGGGCAGTATTTCCCTTCTTTCCATGTGAGCGCTTTGTTCCAGCTTCAGCTGTTGTTAAAGCGCCATACAAACCAATATGTATCTATTGTATTGTATTTTGGACATCCACCCTCATTTCAAGTTCATATAACTCCAGACCCATACCATTTAGGAATTAACTCTTTTTGTTTCTGATGATAGAAGAGAGTCTAAGGTTTCTAATTCTGTACAGAATGTTTATGTAGTCCTAAAACTCAATATTCTGTGGATCCTTAAAGCACTATATAAATCAACATGTCTGTATTGTATTGTATTTTGTACAACCACCCCCATTTCAAGCTCATATAACACCATATCCAAATCATTTAGCAATTCACACTTTCTTTTATGATGAAAGAAGAGAGTCTAAGGTTTCTTACGCTGGGGGGGGGGGGGGGGGGCGTAATTCTGGTCAGATATTTTCAAACACTTTACTTTGAAATAATGGGGAAGAAATAATTTCCATGAAGGGAATCATGAGGGTTGGCTCATACAAATACAGTGATACGTTGGCTTACGAACTTAATTGGTTCCCAGAAAGAGTGTGTAAGGTGAAAAGAGTGTATCCCAAAAAATAATGTCTGATAGGAAAAATAATGTCTCATAGGAAACCCACGACACATCACTCATTGTGGCGCTCCGTGTGTATCCCGAAAAATAGTTTGTATGCCAAGGTAAAATGTTCATAAATGTAATGTTCGTAAAGCGAAAGGTTCGTAAGCCGAGGGATTCGTAAACGGAGGTACCACTGTATTAAAACTCTCGAAGGCAGCAGCTGAACATGTAAACGAGAAGAACGTCATGGTGTGGGGCACATCCAGGGACGGAAAAAGCAGACTGAGTGATTCCAAGAGGAAAGGATTTCCCAGCATGCATCCAATCGGACAAGGTGCCCGACTGGACGGTCTCACACAAGCGTCTCCGGTAGAGTGTCCGCACTGTCCGAAGAGAGCAGCTGCCATATTTGCCAACGGTCCCGTTGCCAGTCCTGCTCGTCGGAGTTTTTATGCTCTGCAGTTGACCTCTTATGCTGCAGGGGGGGCCGTTGAGCTGTCGCAAGCCCGGGTGAAAGTCCAGGCGAACTTTGGCAAACAGCCAGGCGGTGATGAGCGTTATAAGGAGGGGGGGAGCGGCCTTCGTTAGCGTTAGCGTTAGCGTTGACCCAGCCTTTCAATCCCGATGATGCGCATGCTTCGTGGACGGGCTCGGGGAAATGACTTGAGCGACGGAGGGCCGGCTGAAGGTGAGGGCTGCTCCAAACGCGGGGCAACGGCAGGTGGGGTGAGGATTCGGAATTGCCAGGCAGTGTCCGAGTCGGCGGCGTCAGCTGGTGTCTGGTGTCCCCGTGGAGTCCATCAAGACCTTCTTGCGAGCTACGGGAGCTTCCTTCCGACATGTTGCCATGGGAACCTTCAGAGGAAACAGCCAAAGTGACCTTGAGAGTTTTGAAAGGCGCTTCAAATGGATTATTATTATTATTATTATTATTATTATTATTATTATTATTATTATTATTATTATTATAGTATCAATGGAATTATTGCATTTTTTTCTTTGCTTTGGTCCACTATTACCAATCATATTTGCTAATAATAATAATAATAATAATAAATTTCATTCCTAAGCGCTTTTCACGACTCTCAAGGTCACTTTACAGTCACAGGATCAGTTTTTTTCATCGGCAGCCACACACCCCAGCGTTCACTCAACCCAGAAGTAACTCACATAGATAGAAAGCTAGCTAGCTAGCTAACAGATAGCCCATAGCTCGCTAGCTATATATCTAATAGATAGCCAGCTAGATAGCTAGCCAGCCAGTTAGATAGCTAGTTAGCCAGCTAATAGATAGAAAATTGATCGCAAATAGAGAGCTAGCTAGGTAGCTAGCTAGATAGATTGATAGATAGCTGGACAGCTAAATAGCCGGACAGCTAAATAAATAAAAAGAAATAAGAATAACTTATGTTAAATGGAAATCAGCACACAAACGTGTGTCCAGTCCAGTGCCAGGGTTTTTGTCATTTTCACTCCAATTGCAGACAGAGAAGAAATGTTGAGGCAGGGAGCTCACCGCAAAAAGTCTGGTTCTTGTGTGCTGCTTTGAGAGTCGTGTGCCACGTACCCCAAATGTCAGCATGTTCCTCCGAGATGCAGTCTCAAGGAAGGACCAAAAGAGACACAAGGTCAAATGACGGAACATGGCAACCTTAACTCATTCACTGCCAGACCATGTGGAAAAATGCGTCCGCTCCAGTGCCAGGGTTTTTGTCATTCTCACTCAAATTCCAGAATACCCACAGAATATGGAGTTTTTGAACAAATAATAATACAGTTCATTTCTAAGCGCCTTTCACACCTCTTAAGGTCACTTTACAGTCACAGGATCAGTTTTTCTGTGGGTGAGCAGCGGCAGCCACACGCGCCAGCCTTCGCTCAACCTGGAATAACTTAAATAGATAGAAAGGTAGCTAGCTAGCTAGCCAATCTTTAGCCAACAGATACCTAGCCAGCCAGCTAGATAGTGAATAGATGTAGCTAGCTAGATAGCTAGCTAGCCAGCCAGATAGCTAATAGATAGCAAATAGCTAGCAAATGATAATTATAATAATAATCCATTTGGTTTATAAGCGCCTTAAACATTTAATACAGCGTCTCTTCGTCAATGGATGCTACAGCTTTCAACAGTTTGCTTTCAACATTTTGTTTGCAGCAGCCGTGCACATTCCACCATGACCATCCACTGGTGAAAAGGATGCTTTGAGCCGCTCCTCTTTCATCTAGAAGTGCTTCATGCAACAAAGAGGGTGCAGAAAATGACTGTCTTTGTGTTGACATATTTTTTATTTTTGTTCTTTTGACTTCAAGATGACGCCGCGAGTATGGCTGCCTTTGTAGCAGCTCCTGTATTTTGTTTTTCTATTTCTTTCTTTCCCTTCCTCTTCCTTTCAGAACTTTGCAGCTTTGAAACGTAAATTTCTCCACTGTGAGACTAATCAAGGCTAATCCAATCCAATCCAATCCAAACCTTTGAATGACTTTTTTCATCGGAAAAAAAGGCTTAATTCCTAAATGATATGGCTCTGGAGATATCGGAGCTTGAAATGAGGGCAAAATATCTTGCAATACATCCATGTTGGGTTATATAGCGCTTTAACAAGAGTTACTATGGAAAAAAAGGGAAACGATACCCCCTGTTGAAGGGAAAAACATTGCCAGAGGCCATGGTCAGCGCTTTATCGGCACCCAAGCAAGAAAAAAAAACTAATTTGGGAATGGGGGCATATTTTCAAAACCCGAAAAAAATATGTGAATGGCAGTGAATGAGTCAAGAAAGTCAAGTATTTGTCGGTAAATGTCCATCTCACCTGCTCCCACTCTAGCGTCGGCTCCCGAATCCATCAGTGTCGCTGTAGCGCCTGGCTTCCCCGTCTCCCCTCTTCGTTCGCTCAGGACGGGAGAGTTGTTATCATAAGGCGACACCTCCCCACTGGACGGCTTGTTGGAGTCGCTGGACGAATGGCGTCCGCTCAGGGTGAAAGGCTCGTCAGACTGGAGAAGATCGCTACTCCTGCAGCCAAAAGCAAATTGGCATGAAAGACGGCGGCTCAAAACCGCACTTGGACACAATTTAGGACTCGGGAAACTCTTTATCACTTGAAACTCCTTCACAGGAAGAGCTCATTGGCCAGGTTACAAATTTAGCACTTCATGAAAGAGACAATGTTTTATTGCTTCCGAGGCCACATCTCCTAGATGAAGATGACAGGTTAACTTGCTGAGTCTGTTGACCTCCGATTGACCCCAGGTTGCCTGTGCTTCAATTGCGTATTCGAGTCACACGTGTTGACTAAGCGTATAACAGCATGAAACAGCTCGAAACGATGATCACTTCTTATTCTCCATCAGTTAGCTATCTAACTAGCTAGCGAGCTATCAATTAGTTATCTATTATCTAGCTAGCTAGCTAACTTTGAGTGATTCCGGGTTGAGTGAACGCCGGCGCGTGTGGCTGCCGCTGCTCACCCACAGAAAAACTGATCCTGTGACTGTAAAGTGACCTTGAATGAAATGTATTATTATTATTATGATAAAAAAGAACGAAAGATTTGGAGCGTAACTCACTGTGCCGCTTTTGGTCTGAGCAGGTAGTCCACCACATCGGGGTCCGTCTCCAGCAGACTCATTAAAACTTCATTTTGCAGGTCGGGCGGCACCTGAACATCAAGCAACTTCAATTAATGAAATATGAGATTGTATTTTTTTTTTTGCTCAAGGGCAATCAGCATGTGTTTTTCCGAGGTTTTTACCCCATGCTTACGGTAATTTCCGGACTATAAACCGCGACTTTTCTCACAAGCTTTCAAATTATGCCTTTTTTTTTTCAATGGCACTCGAGCACTGAAGGTAACTCAAGGTACGAACGTAACTTCACGTGTGAATCGTGCGTTTCAAGTGGCCCTCCGAGTTAAATGGGAGGCTTGGATGACCGGCGGCCAGAAACCCTTGAGCAAAAGTCGCCGTATGTCAAGAGTAACTTTTTCAGTGGATCTTGATAGGATGGAGCAGTTTGAAAAAAATCAACTACACTGACACCTCAGCTCACAAACTTCATCAGGTCCCACAAAGAAAAAGGGTGTATTGCAAACATTAATTTCTTATAGGAAACCATTAAAATGACAATACAGTGATACCTTGGCTTACGTACTTAATTGGTTCCCAGACAGAGTGTGTAAGGTGAAATGTATGTATCCCAAAAATTTATTTCCCATTGGAAACCACTAAAATGAGAATAATCCGTTCCCAGGTCCCCATAAAACACAATTAAAGTAGTATGATTAAATAAATAAACTGTACTGTACAATAAAGTCGTTTTATTGACCTTTGTGAAGGTTGATGGAATGGAGTGGCCGCTTTCATCAGCATGAAACACTTGATGAGGAAGGCTACGTTCTTCTTCTTTCACCACCTGAGGAATGATCCCTTGGAAGCGCTTTCTCTGCCTTAATTTTACCTTGTTCCTCATCAATTGTGTTCTGTTTAACTGGGCTGATAGCTTTTTACATCAAGTGTACAGATGAAGCCCGATTGATGGGATATTTTAACCTTGCAGTCTACACTCTGCCTTTGAACTCTCAAAGTTGAAATGAGTCCAAATCTCACTGTTTTCTCTCCATTTTGTCACTCTCTCTCTGTCGTCTGCCTGTCTCTTTAATTCCATTGCCAGGTCCTAATAAAACATAATTTTCTACTGAATAAGCCTTAAAACTACACAAAATAGACCGTATGTTACGTATAATAAGTGTGCTAGGGTATTATAATTAAAGAAATAAACTGTACTGTATAATAAAGTCATTTTATTGACCTTTGTGAGGGTCGTTGATGTAGTTGCCTCTTGATGATATCCGAGTGAAGTTGCCGTGCTTTCTGGGTGATAATACCCTCACTCACGCTACTTTTCATTCATCTAAAACTTTGTAAACCAAAGCGTTTGTAAAGCGAGGTATCACTGTATATTATTACAACTTCCGTCTTTCTTTATAAACATGTGGCTTATAGATAGGTGCAGTTTCTGTATGTAGAACATGTTTTTTTCTTTGAAAATGTACTGGGTGAGGCGCTCTTTTGTCCGGAAATGACGGTAAATCAAGTCTTGAGTCAAAGTGATCTCCAAAAGAACCTCAGGATGTCATCTGCCCCCCCCCCCCCCCCCACCCTTCATCCCTCCACCAAATAAACATAAAACTCCTGCTCTTAGCAGATCCGTCGAGGTTTTGATGCGATTAATTGGCTTCCTGTAGGAATGTAAGCCTCGGGGATGGGGGGCTGGGGGGGGGGTGTCAGTGGCAAATTACAAAACATTTTCGGACCTAAAATGACCTGAGCTGTCTGTCTGCACTGCTGGAGAATCCCGAGAAGAGACGGGAACAAAGCAAGCGAAGAAGAAGAAGATAATCCGTGTCAAATTGTGACCCCTCCTGACTAGCCATGAAAGATTACAAGCTATGTACTGTTCCCTTTTTTGTTTTCAGAAGAAGGCCTTCACAAGTGTCCGGGGGTGAACATTTGGCCATGCTTCGGTGGGAAAAGCTAGCAGTTAACAAGTTAAGTCAGTCTCTCTCTTGACATCAAAATGTGGATGTAAATGCAGCTGATACATTTGTTTGTGACACCGTCATGTCTGGACAGTAGGGATATAGATATAGGGCCGCAACTACCAGTAAAAGACTTTAGTTCACTCACGAAGCATCTTGGATAAGAAGCGAAACGTCCGACACCTTCAAAGACGTCCAGATGACGGCTGAAGGAACCTTTTCATCGATGGATCACTCGTGTACGACCGAGAGCTTGCACAGACGTTTATCTATGACTGCTTTTCCATAGTCGTGCTTTATTTTCTTGACATTACGTTTTTATTGCATACGTTTTATTTCATTGATGTAAAGTCCAAATGTTTATGTGTCAATAATAGCGATATGTTGTATTCGGTGTCGGTGGTGTGAAATCACATGAAAGAATGAAGCATCAGTACAAAGAACCAACGTCCTCTGTTTCCAACGGAAGCAGAGCGTAAGTGCATCAGCTGCAGGAAAAACCAGGATGAGAAGCGACTGACCATGAAGAGCGTCTGGTAGCCGGCGATCATTCTCTGTAACGCGGCGATGACGGCCGCGCTCTCCTCGGCCCGGGCCGAACTTTGGACGCTGAATTCCTTGTCGGAAGGTTTGAGTTTATGTAGCAGGTTAGGGCCGAAGATGGTGGCCAGGTTGAAGGAAGTCATCTTGTTGCCCACCATCTGAAATGAAAGCCATGATGAGTTGATTGCTGGGAAATAAAATGTAAACAAAGCTAGCAATCTGTTGGCTATCTATTAGCTATGTACTAGCTGGCTAGTTAGCTTTCTATCTATTTACTTCCTGGTTGAGTGAATGCTGGCGTTTGTAGCTGCCGCTGCTCACCTACAGGAAAGCTTTATTCTGTGACTGTAAAGTGACCTTGAGAGTTTTGAAAGGCGCTTAGAAATGAAATGGATTATTATTATTATTATTATTATTATTATTATTTGTTTTTTGACTTCTTCCTTTCCTTTCCTCTTCCTTTCATGACTTTGCTGCTGTGAAATGTAAATGTTTGCCACTGTCAGGCTAATAAAGGCTAATCGATGTTTGTAATGAATGTTTGATGCGTTTGAGGCTAACTTTACCTCCCGTCTGTCCTTGTCTTGCCTGTCATGGGCGTGGTCGGCCACTGTGGAAAGAAACTCCAAAAGACGGTGAAGCGTGTCGCTGTTGGATGGCGGCAGCAGGTACACCAGGAGCTGCATGACACTTTGCTGCTCTTCGGGATCCAGCACTGAAAGTTGACAATTTGATTTGAAGCGCCTTACAAAGCTCTCAAGGACACTTTACGGTCACAGACAAGCATAGGAAATAGAATCAATGATATACAATCGCAAAATAGCTGATTGCTGGCTATCTATTAGCTCTCACTAGCTAGCTGTCTCTTAGCTATCTATTCACTAGCTAGCTTTCTTTCTATTTGAGTTATTCCGGGTTGAGTGAACGAACGCTGGTGCGTGTGGCTTCCGCTGCTCACCCACAGAAAAACTGATCCTGTGACTGTAAAGTGTCCTAGAGAGTTTTGAAAGGCGCTTAGAAATGAAATGGATTATTATTTTTTGTAATTATCATTATCATTTGCTAGCTATTTTCTATGTATTAGATATCTGGCTGGCTATCTAGCAATCTAGCTATCTATCTATTCACTATCTAGCTGGCTGGCTGTCTAGCTAGGGATTTGCTGGCTATCAATTGGATAGCTACAGTTTTGAAGAAAACATTCTTCTTTTTCTTCTGATTATTCTATAGATCTCCATACATGTTGTGTTGATGAAGGCGGTGTAGAGCTCCTTGGTGAGAAGTGGGTCAGGCATGTCCCTCAGGAATTCCTTCAACAAAGCTGCCACGTCATGAACACTTTGCTCCTCATCTAAACGGACGTCGACGCCGCGGTCAAACTCCTCTCGTAACTAAAAAAAAACCCAAAAAACAAACAAAGTCATTGATGGAATGCAGCTTTTTGTGATTGACGCGTGACGATCGTCGCGCACACGATGCTTTCATTCAGGACAAGAACGTTTTCTGGTCGGGATGAGAACCTTTTCCCTGAGGATAAGAAACATATTTCTTCTAGTTTTTTCGTCTCCGTGTCACTTGAGGTCAGGGGTCGGGAACGTATGGCTGGCTCTTTTGATGATTGCATCTGGCTCGCCGATAAAACTAAATGCAGGGATACCTTTTAAATACTTCATTTGTTGAAGGCGCCTCTTATATTCCAGAAAATGTGCTACTGTAGTTTGTTTTTGTTGACATTTTACACAACGTTGGAAGAATTAAACAGAGCACCAACCTGTCGAACTCTTTTCTTTGAACTTCCCACCCTGAAAATCCCCACTGTCTGCAAACCTGAGAGTGGAAAATAAGCATCATAATAATACATTTAATAATAATAATAATAATAATAATAATAATAATAATAATAATAATAATAATAATAATAATAATTTTGAAAGCAACTTCCAAAACTCCCAAGGTCACTTTTCAGTCACAGGATATATTTTTTCTGTGGGTGAGCAGCGGCAGCCACACAAGCCAGCGTTCACTCAACCCAGAAGTAACTCAAATACATTAAAGCTAGCTAGCCAATACATAGCCAGCTAGACAGATAGCCATATAACTAATAGAAATACAGTAGATAGAAAGCTAGCCAGCCAGCTAGTAGCTAGCCAATAGATAGTCAACAGATAGCTAGCTAGATAGCTGGCCATTTAGATAGCTAAGAAACAAAAAAGACCTTGATTCGGGAATTGAAAATGTGAAATATAGAGCGCCATTCCCAAATGTGTTCGGTTTTGTTCTTTTTCATGCTTGGGTGCCGATAAAGCGCTGCCCATGACCTCTGGCAATGTTTTTCTTCTCTATGTTAGTGCTTTGTTCCAGCTTCAGCTGTTGTTAAAAGCGCTATATAAATCAATATCTATATATTGTATTTTGTACAGTCGCCCTCATTTCAAGGTCACATAACTCCAGACCTGTAAAATTTAGGAATTAACTATTTTTTGAGGAAGTAACTTTTTTTTCTCTGATGAAAAATGAGAGTCTAAGGTTTCTTACACCAAATTTAATGTTTATGTAGTCCTACAACTCAACATTCTGTGGGTCCTGCAATTTGAGTGAAAATGACAAAAACCCTGGCACTGGAGTGGTCACATTTCTGCACATGGTCTGCCAGTGAACAGAAGGGTGAGTGTACAAACCGTGTTTCTCAATATGTTGGCAGCAACTGTCAACGACACGCGGAACCTGGCGATATATCGGATTGAGGCTGAGCCGTTTGTCCCGGTGCTTCTCCTTCTTACTCGGCGTCTCGGCGGGTAAGGAGAGCTGCAGCGCCTCCAGCAGGCGGGACTGATTATCATCCAGATCCGTGATCGAATCCACTGACATTCCACCCTGATGCCCAAATATCATTTTCATTTTTTCAGACAGTGTTTGAAAAGGAGGCCCGCAGCATACAACTTTTACATCGGGCGTACGACTTTCGAAACGTCTCGGCCGGGTGGCCGACAACTTCTTCTAGGAAAAAAAAATCAAACCTTTGTTGTATTCAATAAAGCAAAAGCGACAAGCAAATTGCTATAAGCCACGTGGACTCCTCTTTCTAAGCGCCTATCAAAACTCCCAAGTACACTTTACAGTCACGGTATAGTCCGAAGCACGAAACAGGCTTCTGATTGGCTATTCTATAACGTGACTGTAAAGTGTACTCGGGAGTGCTTCTGATTGGCTGCCATGCCGAGTATGCAAATTGCCAAATGGTTTGTTTGGCAATTTGCATACTCCAATCAAAAGCTCGTTTCGTGCTTCGGACTATACCGTGACTGTAAAGTGTACTTGAAAGTTTTGAAAGGCGCTTTGAGGAGGAGTCTACGTGGCTTTGAGCAGACAACGCAACGCAAACATTGCATTGTGCACCATGACGACAAACAACAACTGGAGCAAAATCTTCAGCCAGGGATATTTTCCATCAATTATGCAAGGGAGCATTTGTGCTAGGTACTTCCTTAATTTAAAAAAAGTCCTTTAGTTGTCTGCCCTGGTGTCCGCTAACATTTTGTTGAGTTTCAGACACTGTTTGAGATCACTAAAGTTTGCAAACTAAAAAATAAATAAATTATAAATTATAAATTACGGCTGAGCGACTAACTCACCCGTCGGCGTACTCGTGGCGCAGCCTCAGGCGTGTTGGGCGACGTTGACTCATTGGCTGTCTCCGACGTGGAGCTCAATGACGAGTTGCTGCTGGAGAGCTCCTTATTCGATGGTCGCTTCGTCGCAAACTGGAAACGGCGCGAGAATTTTACTTGCTATTCTTTCACTTTAAATGTGAAAATGTCAAAATGGCTCCCGTTGGGTTGGATTGCAAAATGCTGTCGTTAAAGTGCTACATCGATCAGGGCTCGAGAACCGATGGCTCTTTTGTGGTGGCTTCAGCCATCCACTGTGGAAAAGACTGGAGCGCCTCGTCCAGTTCTATCCTGGGCTGCTCGCTGGACTCTCCGGAGGTGGCGGGCAACAAACGGACGCTAGCTAAACTAAAACCGATGACGGACGGCCCCTCACACCCCCTCCTGCCCACCCTGACTGCACTGGGTAGATCCTTCAGCCAGAGACTGTTACTCCCGCGCTGCGCAAAGGAGAGGTACCGCCGCCCGTTCCTACCGACTGCTTCGCAATTCTCAATAATCACATGTGAAAATAAAAAAACTGGACACCTTAGTAATTGCATTACAATGCAGCACAGTGCCCCCTAGTGGTGGAAATAGTTAAAACCACTCCAAAAGTTGTGGAGTAGCCATTTTGAAATCTAACAGTGGAGAGGTGGGATCACATCCACATCCATCCTCTTTCTTTTGACTTGTTCAGCCACAATCTGTAAGTACATTTACACCATGATACGTTTTACTGTTTGTTGTGCAAGTTATTTGTAAGCCTACATCAATATTTCATCAGTTAAGCATTTCAAATGCTTACCATCGAATTGTTGAATGAGCTACTAGAGAATAGCCATTAATGTCATTTTATATGTAGACTTGGATGCTGTACAACTTTCGTATTGTTTTTCTGTTTGAATGCAGTTTTAAAAGAAAGGCTACCGTTAAAAATACTAAACGGTGGATTCTCATCTTGGTGTTTTTATCGGAAGATTGTTCACTGTCTACACGGCAACATATGGTTAGGGTAGAAGATGTACTGTAAATATGGGTTGATGCAATACAGCTACATATAGCAATATGACTTTCTTGATACTTGCACCATGTACAGGTTGTTTTTTTTTATGAAACGGTTTTGCACATTTACAGTATACAGTTGACATTTTTATTTTACTATGCTTAGAATATATGTATGACTCGTCTTGTGAGGATCACTGACATTTTATACCATGCAGAGTGAGGACATTTCTGACAAGTGAGGACCTTTTGGCCGGTCCTCACAAGTTTTTCATTCGAAAGGCTTCCTGAGGGTCTATATATGCATCGCGACCTCTGTGCTATATGAATCAATATGTATTGTATTGTATTGTATTGTATTGTATTGTATTGAGATGATGCAATCTTAACGACCTGGAGAATGGAAGAGACAAGGTCAGATGCGTCTTTATGATCGTCTCGCTGCGCCGGATCCTGTCGATAACCGTCCTGGCGTTGCCGATGCGTCCTGTCGTTTGCGATGACTTGTGAAAGGGGGATACTGAAGGCTTGAGGAACACCATCTGTGGCAGACAAAAAATACATCATAATAAGACAGGGTGACCCCCAACTTTAATTAGACCTGGTTTCTTAGTGTTTTAGACGTGGCGCTGCCTGACTCTACTATAATTGGTCCCTGCTATCAGGTTGGGGGGAGCAGAGGACTACTCCCTGCGGCTACACTGATTACTCCTATTGTCCTGACTGAGTATGGGGTCTACGACTGGCTTGATTGCGAATTTCATTGCTAAGCGCCTTTCAAAACTCTCAAGGTGACTATACAGTCACAGTTTAAGTTTTTCTATGGGTGAGCAGCGGCAGCCACACGCGCCAGCGTTCCTCAAACGCGAAGTAACTCTAATAGATAGCAAAGCTAGTTAGCTAATATATAGCTAACAGCTAGCGAATAGATAGCCAGCAAACATCTAGCCATTCCCCAGAACAGCTAGCCGTTCGCTAGAATAGCCATCCATTAGCAAGCGAATAGATAGCCATAATCTAGCGAATAGATAGCCATTAGCCAGTAAATAGATAGCCACTAGCTAGGAAACAGATAGCTAATAGCTAGCGAATAGATAGCCAATCGCCAGCAAACAGCTAGCCACTCGCCAGAATAGCTAACCATTCGCTAGAATAGCCATCCATTAGCCAGCGAATGGATAGCCATTAGCTAGCGAATAGATAACCATTAGCCAGCGAATAGATAGCCACTAGCTAGCAAATAGAGAGCTAATAGCTAGCGAATAGATAGCCATTCGCCAGCGAATAGATATCTTACTAGCTAGCGAACAGATATAAAAATATATAAAAAAACATCCAAATGAATTCCGACATCACGCCTGCCATTTAATTAAATGTAGACATTCAGATGTAACACATCCCAAATGTACGCAAAGAGACTTGAAAATCAGTCTTAAAGTCAACAAATCACACGGGTTGTGTACAAAAGACAAACATGGTTTTGTTTTCTCTCCATTCTTGTCGCGTCAATCATATTCCAGTTGTTGCTTTTCATGACTCAATGTGGACGGAGCTTGAATTGTGCAACACCAGCGAACTCATTCACTGCCATTCCCGAATGCGAAAAGTTTGTGAGCTCAAGAGTTAGTAAGCAGAGGTATTACTCTATTGAAGAACTTGGCATACCTTTGTCTTTGCTCTTCTCTTTGGATAAAGAATCCAGTTTCCTCCGCAGTGACTTTTTCCTCTTCTGACCATCTGTACGGGTGATAGAGATTAGACAGAATAGAAGTTATCATATTTAATAATAATAATAATTAATAATATGTTCAATTTTCAGCCCCTTTCAAAGGTAACTCTAAGAAATAAAATACAATCACAAATAGAATGCAATAAATAAAATACAATGATAAAAGCTCCGAACAATAGGCCTACAGGAAAGGCACAGATGGCCTGGGGTCAATCTGAATTGAACAGACACAGCCTGTTAATCTGTCATCTTCAACTAGGAGATCTGGCCTTGCACAGAATTTAGGACTTGGGAAACGCCTTCTTCACAGAAGTATTTTAAGACTTGAAACTCCCTCACAGGAAGAGCTCATTAGCCAGGTTACAAATTTATCAGTTCATGAAAAAGACAATCAATTAAAATATCGATTTTTTTTTTTTATTGCTGTTGGTGCTTAGAACTTCCAGGGGTGTGGTATTCTAATCAAGAAAAAAACTATGTTTTACTAATGAATGATGATTCTGATTGTGAAAGCTCTGGCATCCACTTGAAGTTTAGATCTTTGGTGTTAAACCTTAGGAAAACAACCGGTGCTTGTGCTGTTCTACTTACTTTGGATTTAGCAACCTTAGTTTGAACCCCAGATGTTCTCCCGCATCACATGAGTCACTCTAGGAAATGGATCCACCTCCCACTCGGCATCCCGGTGTAGCATTAGCCGTTTACGTCATCAGTTTCCCCAAGGGTCCAAGACACATCGGAAATGGTGTGGATTTTGGGAGGAGGTTTTTTTAAACATATGGCTCAGAAAGTTATGCGGATATTTGATGTACCGTATTTTCCGGTGTACTGTATAAGGCGCACCAGAGTATAAGCCCCAATGAACGGTCTCTTTTCAAACTTGTTCCATATATAGTGATACCTCGGTTTACGAACCCCTTGGCTTACGAACTTTTCAGTTTACGAACGTTCAATGTATGAACAATTTTACCTTGGCATACGAACTTTACCTTGGCATACAAACTTTTTTTGTACACGGAGCTGCCTCAATTAGTGATGTGTCGTTCGCGAACGAGCCCGTTCTTCGAACAACAAAAAGCACCTTCAAGGGATCATTCCTCAAGATGGTGGAAGAAGAAGGCTACATTCCTCATCAATGCTGATGAAAGCGGCCACTCCATTCCATCAAGCCATCAACGACCATCACCAAGGGCAATAAAACCACTTTATTCTACAGTAAAGTTTATTTCTTTAATTAGAATACCATAGCACATTTATGATCCATACAATAAGGTATGTTTTGTGTCATTTTAAGGCCTCGAAAATTAGAAAGTAGAAAATGATGTTTTATGGGGACCTGATAACGGATTATTCTCATTTTAATGGTTTCCGATGGGAAATTAATTTTTGGGATATACACTTTTCGCCGTTACACACTCTGTCTGGGAACCAATTAAGTTCGTAAGCCAAGGCATCACTGTATACAGGTGAATTCAAGCAAAAATGGCCAAAAACTTTAACAGGTAGACCAGGTGGTTGGATCGAACCCTAGGGGTTCGGTGAGTTGGTCTCAGGGGTTTGTTGGATTCTCCAGTGCAGAGGTCTAGTCTGCAGTTCGTGGTTGAAAGAAGAGTTCAATGAATGAGCATATGGAACTGTTGGGGTACGTGGCCTCTAACAAGATTATGAACCACTGGTATAGATGTGAGGTAAATATACAGTAAAAGGGTGCAGACATACACGTGAACCTACCTTTCGGCACAGCAATCTGGCATCCGATGTCATAGTCTTGGTGCAAACGGGCGTAGGCCACTTCCTGGAGCCGGGCCCTCTCGAGTTCCGACAGGCTCTGGATGGCAACTGGAGTCAGACGCACACTCTGGCCTGACAGGCTTTTCCAGGTGAAGTCACCCTAAGGGCAGGCAAAGCATTAGCTAGCTAGCTAGCTACTTCCTCGAAGTCGTGGGTATATGGCATGTCAATGAAAAATATACTAAACATTCCACATTTTCAATTACGGTAACACGCATAAAGAAGGTGTAAGTTGATACAAATTCCCAGCGGACAGATCAGCCCATTTCCAAGGGAGCTTGTACGCCCTCTTGTGCATTTTTTGGGCGCTACATTGGCTCGAATTGATACGCAAGGACTTCTTGAATCGATTGCAAACATGTATGATTTCCTCTTCAGAACTATTTGAATCATATTCATAACTGGATATTGCATCTTCTCCAAATCTGAACTCTCTGAAGCCATTGTTTTGATTCTGGAGCAAGGCAGTTTGTGAAGGAGTATCCTGGTGTGACATCACGAACAAGGGGGCGGGACTTTCTGAATCTCCCCAGTTCTGAGCTCATTTTGAAGCAGTTTTGGGACACTTTTAAGTCATTTTTATTGGTGTTTTGCATTTGACTAAAAATATCATCCTGCGTGTTTTGGCTATTTTAGATGCTATAAAACGTTTTTCTGACGTCACTTAAGAAACAAAAAAAATGGTGTCGGTTGTCCTTTAAGGAATTACAATTTTCTCTGGCGATTAGTTGATTGACCAAGGTCAATGTTCTTAATTTCCGCTGTTGTCCAAGAATGTGCATCTTGAATACAAAGAGATAATTGGACACTTGTGAGGCCAACGTCTGCGAAAGAAAGATTACAAT
This sequence comes from Hippocampus bargibanti, assembly GCF_051943395.1. NCBI lineage: Eukaryota > Metazoa > Chordata > Actinopteri > Syngnathiformes > Syngnathidae > Hippocampus > Hippocampus bargibanti. Next base: position 417,444 of record NC_142734.1, on the reverse strand, counting down.
GACTTGGTCTTCAACTTGGCCTCTTCCATGACTGCTTGTCTCAGAGACATAAAGGAATGCATGGCCAGCGTGTTGGATGAGTCATTGAAAGCAGCTGCTCTCAAAGCTTCCAGAAAAACATCCACGCCAATTCAATTCGTCCCTAGATGAAGCTTCAACCATCAAGTGTTGCCTGAAGGAAATTGCATGTGATGAATTCATACCTTGAAAACCCCGTCGGCCCCTTTTTTTAAATGTACCTCTGATGTCTTTTTGGATTGGATTGGATTGGATATGCCTTTATTAGTCTCACAGTGGAGAAATTTACATTTCACTTTTTACATGTGTCATGGAGGATAGTCGATGAAAACATTTCTTGATGATGAAAACAACGCTGGCGCATGTGGCTGCCGCCGCTCACCCACAAAAAGACCTTATCCCGTGACTGTAAAGTGACCGTGAGAGTTTTGAAAGGCGCTTATGAATGAAATGTATTATTATTATTATGACTTGTGAGAGGCCTTGTGACCTCACTGCGCACTCAGTGAGGCCCCAATGCAAAGACTTGGCATTGCGCCGCAGGACTTTGTGTAAAAAAAAAAATAAGATCATAAAACAGAGCATTAAAAATGTTCATGGATGTATTTGAGGTGATGTATTGAGCTTTATGGAGCCTCCAAATTTACAGCACGATTACACAAGACAAAAATAATGATATTCAAGCCCCACCCCCAATCATTTAGCAAAAATCACCCATTTATTTGTTTCTTTCTTTCTTTATTTATTCTTTGGTTGTTTGTTTGTTTATTTAGTTGTTCATTTTACCTCATTCACTGCCATTCACAAAGTGACCTTGAGAGTTTTGAAAGACACTTATAAATGACATGTATAGAATAAGCTAGTTATATAGCTTTCTATCTATTTGAGTTACTTCCGGGTTGAGTGAACGTTGGCGTGTGTGGCTGTGACTGTGGAGTGACCTTGAGAGTTTTGAAAGGCGCTTTAAATGAAATGTATTATTATTAGTATTTTTTTTATTTTTTATCTATATATAGAGAGCGAGAGACAGAGAGAATTAGAGCTACCAGCAAAATTTGAGTTAGCTGATGAAGCTTTTCGGATGAGGAGTGAAACATCTGACACCTTGAAAGAAGTAGAGATGGCGGCCGAAGAAACCTTTTCATCGATGGACCACTCCCGTACGACTGAGAGCTTAGACAAGACGTAATGGAGTACAGTCGGTAAAGGAGAAGGGTTGGTTTAAGAATGCTGCCATTCATGTGTATGTGAATTTGTTTGACTGCAGGCTTTACTGGCACTCAGCATTATTTTGCGATCATCCAGCAGCGATGACGGGACTCCAACAATGATCCCTGTCTCCCCTTACCCCACCTCCCCTCGTCTCTCTGGCGGCTCTCAGAGGTTGACACTGAAGTGAACTAAACAAAAGTGGAGCTCATCCATCCCCATCAAGGATCCTGCTGGGCAGAACCCGCTCAACCGCCAAGAGGCTTCTTGTTTACCTTTTCCAACTGTTTGTCTTTCAAAAATTGCCTATGAGTGCGTAAAGGCGTGTGAGAGGCAACACTTGTCGGCAGCCTCATGCGCTAGCGTTCACTCAACGCGGAATAACTCAAATAGATTGAAAGTTAGCAAGCTAGCTAATAGATAAATAATAGATAGCTAGCTATCTAATAGACAACTAACAGATAGCTAGGTAGCTTATATATAGCAAATATAATTCTAGCTAGCTAGCTAACAGATAGTAAATAGATAGCTAGCTAGGTAGCCAGCTAGATCGTAAGCTAGAACTTTATGACAGCAAAGCGATGACTGAAAAAATAATCATCATAATTAGGATGCCGTTTTATATGTATATGTAACTAATAGATAGCTAGATAGCCAGCTAGCTAGCTAACAGATAGCAAATAGATAGCTTGCTAGGTAGCAAGCTAGATCGCCAGCTAGAACTTTATGACCCAAAGTGATGACTGAAAAACAAAATATAGGTTTTCTTACGCTGCATTGAATGTTTATGTAGGTCTAAAACTCAATGTTTTGTGGTTCCTGGAATTGGAGTGACAAAAACCCTGGCACTGGACTGGACACATTTTTACACGTCGTCTGGCAGTCAATGAGTTAATAAATGTAAACTGAATAGATGACAAAGTAAAAAAAAAAAACAACTACCCAAAACTGGAATTTCTGTTTTCAGCATTCAGGGAACTAAAAAATGTATAAAATATTCATTGAATGTAGTTTTCATGACTCTGCCAATTAATTAGTAATCAGAATTAGTTCCTACCTAGGAGCGGATTGCGTAACCCTCAATGAAATATATATAAATACATAGATAAATAAATCCGTTTTGTTCTGAGTATTTGGATCCGTCATTGCACATATTTTCCGGACTATAAATCACTCCACGTCGCACCAGCCATAAAATGCAAAATAAAGAAGAAAAAACATACATAAGTCAAAGTGCGCTATAAGTTGCATTTTTGGGGGAAATTTATTGGCTCACTGAAATACAATACAGTGATACCTTGGTTTACGAACCCCTTGGCTTACGAACTTTTCGGTTTACGAACGTTACATTTATGACAATTTCACCTTGGCATACAAACTATTTTTCGGGATACACACGGAGCGCCACAATGAGTGATGTGTCGTTCACGAACGAGCCCGTTCTCCGAACAAGAAAATGGCTGCCGATTTGTTTTGTCCTCTATTCCCCGCCCCCAGTCTTCGGTTAAAGCCACGTGATTAGTCAAGAATGCAGCAAACATTAAAGAGACAGGAAGGTGACAGAGAGAGAGTGAGAAAATGGAGAGAAAACAGTGAAATTTGGACTCGTTTCAACTTTGATAGTTCAAAGGCAGAGTGTGGACTACAAGGTTAAAATATCCCATCAATCAGGCTCCACAAATAACCCGCACAAGCCATCTGTACACTTGATGCAAAAAGCTATCAACCCAGTTTAACAGAACACAATTGATGAGGAACAAGGTTAAATTATGGCAGAGTAAGCACCTACACGTTCCTCAATATGGTGAAAGAAGAAGGCTACGTTCCTCATCAAGTGTTGAATGCTGATGAAAGCGGCCACTCCGTTCCATCAAGCCATCAACGACCATCACAAAGGTCAATAAAACCACTTTATTACGCAGTACAGTTTATTTGTTTCATTACAATACCATAGCACATTTATTATACCTAAAATAATATATATATTGTGTGGTTTTAAGGATTAGAAAATAGAAAATGCTGTTTTATGGGGACCTAGGAACAGATTATTTTCATTTTAATGGTTTCCGATGGGAAATTAATTTTTGGGATACACACTTTTCACCTTACACACACTTTCTGGGAAGCAATTAAGTTGGTAAGCTGAGGTATGACTGTCCTGTAATGTGGTGACAGTGAAGTTTATGATTCGATCCAACATCTATTTCAGGAGAGATTTTAATTTTGCTCGCATTGACAGAGACTCCATTTAGTCATAATTTATGCAGAGCATCATAGCAACAAGTGCCCACTGCCTTGTGTTGCCATAGCAATAGTTCTCTCACTCCCTGGCCCTTGGACTATCTGTGTATTGCCACGGAAACCAATATATACTTTCATCTTTTTTTGGGTCTAAAATAACAACTTAGTTGCTGCATTCCGTCCAAGCTGTATGAGTTAGCAAAGTCCAGTCAACATAGGTTCCTCTACAACGGATGGAACAAGTGAACAAAAGCACTTATTTGACTTGATGTATGACAGCACAGTGATACCTTGGCCTACGAACTTCATTGGTTCCCAGACGGAGTGTGTAAGGTGAAAAGTGTGTATCTCAAAAAAATCATTTCCCATAGGAAACCAGCCTAAAATGAGAATAATGTGTTCCCAGATCCCCATAAAACATAATTTTCAACTAAATAAGCCTTAAAACTACACAAAATAGACATTATTTTAGGTACAATAAATGTGCCATGGTATTATAATTAAAGAAATAAACTGTATACTGTATAATAAAGTGGTTTTATGGACCTTTGTGATGGGTGTTGATGGCTTGATGGAATGGAGAAGCCGGTTTCATCAGCATTAAACACTTGATGAGGAGGAACGTAGCCTTCTTCTTTCACCATCTTGAGGAACGATCCCTTGTAGATGCTTTCTCTGCCATCATTTTACCTTGTTCCTCATCAATTGTGTTCTGTTTAGCTGGGTTCTTAGCTTTTTGCATCAAGTGTACAGATGGCTTGTGCGGGTTGTTTGTGGAGCCTGATTGCTGGGATATTTTAACCTTGCAGTCTGCCTGTCTCTTCTGTGTAGGTTAACCTCGATGGGCACAACGTTGTTGTTTTTTCCTTGTGAGGTTCTTTTTCACTGATTTCAATCTTATGTTAATCCTATTAAGGATTTTTAAGTTTCTATTTCACGACAGTGGCAAGAACATGAGCCAAGTAAAGTAAATCACATTTCCCCCCACCTTATCCGTTTAACACAGTAGGATCAGAGAAAAGTCTCTTTAAGACTCTATTTTCCGCCACATCACAAATCAATTCGCCGTTAATCCTGTGTGCTAGTTAAAGACTGGTGGATTATGGCACACTGGTCCACTCTTCCAAATGCGGATGATTTTCTTGGTGGAGATGAGCTTTGGTCACACAACAACATCTCTGAACAGCTTAGACATGCAGGTGGGGGGGGGGGGGGGCAGATTGTTTTTTGCTCCATGAATCCCTCGCAATGTCTGTACGGCAGAGGTATGACACCCTTAACTCAGTCACCGCCCCAGACGTGCAAAAATGTGTCCACTCCACACACCAGAAGCGAAATCTGACTTGACCAACATCCTGGACTGACTGACTCAGCAATGATACGACTGTCGCATGACAGCCCAACGCTTTGCACTCACAATTTGCAGCCGGCCTCCACAGTGTGTTGCCTAGAAGTAGCAAGTTTGGTCAACACGTACGTACTGTTCAACTCAACAAACCCAAATCTCAATCGTCATTCATTGAGCTAGCCCGGCACTCCCGAGATGAATAAATGTAGACGTGAACAATCCACACAGACGATGAGAAGGTCTCTTCAGCCCTCATCTGTACCTCTTTGAAGGTGTCGGACTTACACAGACGAATCCATACGGACATAATTCATGAAGAACACATGTTGACCTTGTATAACTGGCCTCCCGAGAACAAGCAGACATTAATGGCCTGTTATAGACTAGTGAGTAAATAGTGACTGTTTGAGTGCGAGGCAAAAATGTGGGTGTGCGCGTGTCAGTGCGAGCACTGTTGATCCTTACATTCCAGTGGAAACCTTGAGAGCAGCTAATCCACTTTTAGTCAATGGCCTCTTGAACTTTTGGGTCACACTCTACCTCATACACAAATGCACACACAAATGCACACACAAATGCACACACAAATACACGCACACACACATACATGTTTGTATCTGTGTAGTTGTACGATTTGTGTGCTTTTCCTCAAAAGATTCACACCCAAAGACAGGAAAGGCCAATCTCAAATATTAATACGGAAAATTGAGAAAATGCTTTTGTTTTAGTTACAGTGCTAATTATATGAACTCATTCACTGCCAGACACGTTGAAAAAGGTGTCCACTCCAGTGCCAGGGTTTTTGTCATTGTCACTTGAATTCCAAGACACACAGAATATTGACTTTTAGGACTTCATAAACATTCAATGCAGTAGAAGAAACCTTGTTAATTAGTTAATTCCTAAATGATATGGGTTTGGAGTTATATGTGCTTGAAATGAGCGCAGCTTTCCAGAATACAGTACATTGAAATACATACATATTGGTTTGTATAGGGGAGAAAGCTTCCCGTTGTGGAAAAGAAAAACATTAAAGAGACAGGCAGACTACAGAGAGTGAGAGAATAAATAGAAAGCAGTGAAATTTGGACTTGCTTCAACTTTTTGATCGTTCAAAGGCAGAGAGGAGACTGCCAGGTTAAAATTCCCACCAATCAGGCTCCACAAATAACCCGCACGAGCCATCTGTACACTTGATCCAAAAAGCTATCAACCCAGCTAAAAAGAAGACAATTGATGAGGAACTAGGTAAAATGATGGCAGAGAAAGCACCTCCAAGGGATCGTTCCTCAAGATGGTGAAAGAAGGCTACGTTCCTCAGCCGGCCACTCCATTCCATCAAGCCATCAACGACCATCACAAAGGTCAATAAAACCACTTTATTATTCAGTACAGTTTATTTCTTTAATTAGAATACCATGGCACATTTATTCTACATAAAATAAGGTATATTTTGTGTAGTTTTAAGGCTTAGAAAATTAGAAAGCAGAAAATGCTGTTTTATGGGGACCTGGGAACGGATTATTCTCGTTTTAAAGGTTTCCGATGGGAAATTAATTTTTGAGATCCACACTTTTGGCCTTACACACTGTCTGGGAACCAATTCAGTTTGTAAGCCAAGGTATATTATTTCCATCAAAAGCCATCATTTTGATGGCACGTTACATTGTCCAAAAACATTCCAATCAGCTCCTGCGAAGTGACTGTGTTGATGCAAGATTCTTTGAAATCATCGGAATGCGTCAGATTTATGACAATCATAAAATATACAAAGTACAGGCCACGCATTTTGGGCTTGAGGCGTGCGTGCGTGTGTAACGATGACCATTTTCGTCCATGACCTTTTGACCCACAAACACATTGAAGCACTTAAGCAGACGATCCGTCCCGCCCTGAATGAGTTGCAAGACTTCCTGGAAAATTCGCACACACAAAAATTCTTTAAATTAATCTTTAAAAAAAGGACTGGAAAGTGTCCTTGAGAGTTTGGAAAAGCATTTAGAAATGAAATTTATTATTATTATTATTATTATTATTTTATTTATTTATTTATTTTCTGGCGTTTGTTTTGTTTACACGATCTTTAGGGGTGTTCATTGTTTGGTCAGCCATTTTGTTTCACGTCTCAAGTACTAATAGCTATCTATTTGCTAGCTAATGGCTATCTATTTGCTGGATAATAGCTATCTGTTTGCTACCTATTAGCTATCTATTCACTAGCTATTGGCTATCTATTTGCTGGCTAATGGCTATTAATTCGCTGTCTAGTAGCTATTTAGCTAGCTAGCTATCCATCTGGATAGCTATCTATTAGCGAGCTGGTTGGTTAGCTGGCTATCTGTTGGCTATCTATTAGCTAGCTACCCGGCGATCTATTAGCTATCTGTAGCTGGCTAGCTGGCTATCTATTGGCTATCTAGTGGCTAGCTAGCTAACTTTCCATCTATGTGATCGCTGTCGCGTGTAGCTGCCGCTGCTCACCCACTGAAAAAATTGATCCTGTGACTGTAAAGTGACCTTGAGAGTTTTGAAAGGCGCTTTTCAATGAATGTATTATTATAATTATTATTAAATTACGGAAATGCAAGATTGTAACATTTAACAGCTGGAACAAACTGGTTTGGCTCGTGTCATCAAGAGAGGTCCACCGATGTCCAGAATGGCAATGGAGATCAAACCTATACTTCATACCTCAACGTCTGTGTAAGCTCTCAGTCGTAGGCGAGTGGGCCATCGATGAAAAGGATTCTTCAGCCGTCATCTCTACTTCTTTGAAGGTGTCGGACGTTTCGCTCCTCATCCGAAAAGCTTCGTCAGTGAACAAAAATTTTGCTGTTAGCTCTGACCCTACATATATCCCTAATGGACAGAGTTGGCGGTGCCAGACTTCTGCTTTGATAGGTTCCTGCTCTAAGGTTGAAGTAGTCCACCGCCCCGGACTACTCCCTGAAGCTAACCACTTCTTTAGTCTGTCTGATTATGTTTTATGACTAGCCCTGATTGCCCCATGAGGTGATTGATACAGGAGCGAATGGGGCAATCAGGCCCAGTCACAAAGCAGAGGTCTGGCACCGCCACCTCTGTTCATTAGGGATTTACATTGGGCAAGAGCTAACAGCACTCATTTAGTTTGCTAACGAAGCTTTTCGAATGAGGAACGAAACGTCCGACACCTTGAAAGAAGTTCAGATGACTGCTGAAGAAACCTTTTCATCGATGGTTCATACCTCAAAAACAACGTCAATCTGTTTCTTGCGCTAACTGACCAACTGCTTTCACTGAGCAGATTTGTAAAAGTGGCGTAAGAGTGTAGCATGTAAATCCTCTCCAGAACTTTCTCCTCCTTCTGCCTCTGTTTTTTCCCTCCCTCCGCTGCACCCTTTCTCCAACTCCATAAAAAGACAACTCTCAAGGAAGGCTGGACTTTTGGTTGGTTGTTGATAATAAAACAGGCGCTGTTAAACCCCACCGCACTGCACTGCCCCCCCGTAACAGGTTCTGGTGAGGAGAATCGCAGATGGGCGGTATTATCGTGACGAGCTAGTAGTGAAAACACCAAGAAACTCTGAAACTGTCTCTCTGCAATTTGACACGGTTGCGCCACAGCTACAACGCCTTCAAAAATCTCTTCAATTTATACAAAGGGCCTCACGTGAATTGTTTACGCCTTACGGATTATTACAGGTAACCCGATTTACGACCGGGTTCCGTTCTGACCAAACGGTCGTAAGTCTAATGGTCGTAAGTTGAAATCCATTTAAAAGGTTGAATAGAGACTCGGTGCGAAATGACTTGCGAACGGTCTGATTCGGACGGGGGCGGGCGGGCGTCCGTGGGTCTGGGTCGCCGGTGATCTACCGGTTGCCCTTTCCCGAACCGCCACCTTGCCCAGAAGCAGAACAAACTGTCTCAAAGAGGCAGCGGCGCTGGCCGTGGGCACGACGCGGCGCTCCCCTCGCGCCGATCCAGAGCGCAGACGCCTAACCCGCCACGGCTCGAGTCCTGGCCGGGGCGCGGCCGGCGTCGGTGGACACACCCCCCTCCGGTGTCATCACGCGGTCGATTGCTGTGCCAGAGTGAGATGCTGGCTGGCTGGCTGGCCAAAATTGTCGTACGCGTTGCCTGCCTGCTAGCGCGTAGCGGCGGCAGTCGTAGAATTCAAATTTAAAAAATAGAGTCTGGCGGTCGCGGTCGTACGGACGGGTGGTCGTATGTCGCGCCGTTCATAAGTTGGATGTGACCTGTACTTTAATATTCCGTTTGAAGGTGGCATTGGAGACATTGGAGAACATGTCACTGCAAGGACAACATCGGACTTGGGTTCCGCTTTTGGGCGCTGCCATGATGTAACAAGACATGTGACTGATGTTTCAGCATTGATGCCATGTTTTTCACTTCCTCTTGATATGCGATCCGCCATCATTCCACATGTTTTGGCAACCACTCCAATCATTCGTGCATGAAACTCATGTGATGCAATAGTGGGGTGTAATCAGGACAATAGCTGCTGTGTTTAGGCAATCCGCAATCACCTTATTTTTTTTACTTTTAACCGGAATATGGCTATTGGCTAGTATGAACACGTCCAGTGTCGTCGCAGTGGAAACAGGATTTTGCACAGCTCGCTGCAAGTTCTTGTAAACAAGCAGCAAGAATTGTCATTTCATCCGTACCCTTGATTTTTTTTAGCTTGCTCGGCATGCATGTTTATTGTTGTCCATGAGTCGGTTCTATACAGGTAACATCCAATTTACGACCGGCGCGAGTTACGACCACCCGTACTTACGACCACGACCGCCAGACTTTTTTTTTTTTATTCTACGGCTGCCACCGCTACAGCCAGCAACGCGACAGAGACCGAGGTCCGTGCAGGATGATTTATTAAGCTGCAACACAAAGTGCTGGTTCCAAAAAGAGGACCAAGGGAATCATCAAAAATAAAGAATACCAAAAACAATAGCAGATAGAGAGCGAGTTAGATAGCCAGCCAGATATCCAGTTAGCAAATAGATATGTAGCAAGGTAGCCAGCTAGATAGCAAGATTAGCTAGCTATTAAGTAACTAATAGATAGCCAGCTAGAAAGCTCACCAGCTAGCTAATAGATAGCCAGCTAGATGATATTTGGAAGACACACTTTGTGCCTTACACACACTTTCTGGGAACCAATGAAGTTTGTAAGCTGAAGTATGACTGTATTTGGTTTTTCTACTTCTTTCTTTCCTTTCATCTTCCTTTCATAGCTTTGCTGCTATGAAATGTCTCTTGTGCGAGACTACTAATGGTAAATCCAATCCAATCCAATATTTCCATCCTGCGAGTTTAGCTGCAAGAGCCTTCCCACCCTTGTTATGAGAGCAACCTGTGTCTTCTTGGCACTTTTCAAATGATCTCATTGGCCTTGGCCGCCGATGTCTGTTTTGCCCTCATCTTGACGAACACCAACAACAACTTGTGGCTGTGCAGTGAGTGCAAATTGACATCACTTCAAAAGCGAGAAACAAGTGTGTGGTCTGTGCAAGTGGTGTCAACACCACATATTCAGGTTTCCATCCACCGCAAAGAGTTTGGCTCGTTTCTCTGTGGAATACGGCGAGACCTCGGTTTACAAACCCCTTGGCTTACGAACTTTTCGGTTGACGAACGTTACATTTCTGAACATTTTACCATGGCACACAAAGTATTTTTTTGGGAGACACAAAGAGCTGCCACAATGAGTGATGTGTCATTCACGAACGAGCCCGTTCTCCTAACAAGAAATGGCAGCCGACTTTTTTTTGTCCTCTATTCCCCGCCCCCAGTCTTCGTTTAAAGCCATGTGATTGGTCAACAACGCAGCAGTGAGGCGATGTGGTTTAAACATTAAAGAGACAGACAGATGACAGAGAGAGAGTGAGAAAATGGATAGAAAACCGTGAAATTTGGACTCGTTTCAACTTTGATAGTTCAGCGACAGAGTGTAGACAGCAAGGTTAAAATTCCCATCAATAAGGCTCCACAAATAACCCGCACAAGCCATCTGTACACTTGATGCAAAAAGTGATCAACCCAGCTAAAAAGAACACAATTGATGAGGAACTAGGTAAAATGATGGCAGAGAAAGCACCTTCACGTTCCTCAAGATGGTGAAAGAAGAAGGCTACGTTCTTCATCAAGTGTTTCATGCTGATGAAAGCGGCCACTCCGTTCCATCAAGACAATCACAAAAGTAAATAAAACGACTTTATTATACGGTACAGTTTATTTGTTTAATTATAATACCATAGCACATTTATTATACATAAAATAATGTATATTTTGGTGTAGTTTTAAGGCTTATTTAGTATAAAATTGTGTTTTATGGGTACCTGGGAACACATTATTCTCATTTTAATGGTTTCCTATGGGAAATTAATGTACACACTTTGTCTGGTAACCATTTAAGTTCGTAAGCCAAGGTATCACTATACTGTAAATTGATCGGCATATGATGAAGATGAAAAAGTAACCAAATAACGTGAGCTTAAAACGGGGTGTTTTTCAACACGCTGGCGATGTGACGGGACGGGGAAGCAACCACGCCACGCCACGCCACGCCGCGCCACGCTCGGTCCAAACAAACGCGTTGAAGCAAAACAAATGAAGAGCACGACTTACCAGGTAGGAATTGTGCCTGTCGAGGAACACGGCGTCTCCCATGATCTCAGACAAAATATCCACGAATGAACAGTCCGAAATAAATGTGGAAAAGACGGGATTGGTCTCGCTTCCAAGTGTTACGTCCAAATAAGTGTGCGCGCTTCAAACGTGAGCGTCAAAAACAAAAGTCGACGCTTATCGTCCTTCTGCGACGACAAAGAGCATGTTGGCGCTTTTCCGCCTCTCTTCTGTACGGCGCCGAATTTATTATTATTATTATTGCCGTTCCGACAACCGTGCGATGGTTGCGTCGGAATCCCGGACGCGTAACGAATCCAAAGAGGCGCTGGCGCCGCTCGACTCTCCGGGAGAAGATGCTCAACTAGCGACGGGAGGCAGAGCACCGCGACAAGTTCAGGACGTTTGGAAGACGACTTCCGCTAAGAACTTTCACAGTCAAAGCTACAACTCTGCCGAAAAGAAAAAAACACCACATATAATAATCATCATCATCATAATAATAAATAAAAAGAATAATGATAATAATCCATTTCATTTCTAAGCGCCTTTCAAAACTCTCAAGCTCACTTTACAGTCACAGGATAAGTGTTTTTCTGTGGGTGAGCAGCGGCAGCCACACACGCCAACATTCACTCAAACCGGAAGTAAGTAATATACAGTGATACCTCAGCTTACGAACTTAATTGGTTCCCAGAAAGTGTGTGTAAGGCGAAAAGTTTGCCGAACATTTATTTCCCATAAGAAACCATTAAACATCAGAATAATTTGTTTCCGGGTCCCCATAAAATATATTTGTCTACTAAATGAGCCTTTAATCTATGCAAGATATAACTAATTTTAGGTATAATAAATGTTGTATTGTAACATCGATGAGAAGGTTTCTTCAGCCGTCATCTGTACTTTTTCAAGTCCAGATGACGTCTGAAGAAACCTTCTCATCGATGGACCACTCCTGTACGACTGAGAGCTTACACAGACGTATTGTATTGTCATTAAAGAAATAAACTGTACTGTATATTAATAAAGTCATTTTATTGACCTTTTTGCTGTTGGTTGATGTCGTTGCCTCTTGATGATATCCGAGTGAAGTTGCCGTGCTTTCTCGGCGATAATACCCTCACTCACGCGGTCCCCTGCTAGCTGCTTTTCGCTAATCCAAATCAACAGTTTTTCAACCTCTTCTATTGCCTGAGACCGTTGACACAGAAACACCTTTAGCCACACGTAGCAATGGTCGACTTAGCATGCTGCTACTGAGACGCGAAATCCTCGGCCCGCCACTGATATGATAAGATACATTCGTATGAACAAACATCTCTTCTTCGTCTTATTACAATAACCATTTTTTTTAGCATGGAAAGACTGACAAGAGAAGCAGATAACGTGGAAGACCGAAAGAAGCAGCACATTGTTTTGGTTGATGCAATTGTTGATGGGGCAATCTGTCTGCAAGCCTCTGCCAGCTGTAAAAGCTTGTAAATAAAAAAAAAAACTGAACGAGCAAAGCAAATGGAGACATTGAGGCTAAATGGACTTACTCCATAGAGAAGTACTTATTCGACATTTGAAAAAGAAGAAGTGATCCAAATTCCTTCCTGATCAGATAGGACCACAAACATTTCAAGAATGCCAAGACGTTTGGAGTAGAATAGCTTCTATATACTGATGTCTACAGATACGCGACAACATACTGGAAAACGTAGATTGTAGTTGCTCTTTGTCGTTTTGATGATGATACTAGTGCAGCGTGTTCTACCGGGAGACAAATTCTTTGTGTGTTCTACTTGCTTGGCCAATAAAGATGATTCTGAGTCTGATTCTGATTCTGTGTAAACGCTCAGTCGTACAGAAGTGGTCCATCGATGAAAAGGTTTCTTCAACCATCATCTTCGCTTCTTTGAAAGTGTCGGACGTTTCGCTCCTCATCCGAAAAGGTTCATCAGAAAAGTGCATTTTTTGCTATATATATATATATAAATACAGTGATACATCAGCTTACAAACTTTCCAGAAAGTGTGTGTAAGGCGAAAGGTTTGTGTGCCAAACATTTATTTCCCATAAGAAACCATTACAAAGGAGAATAATCTGTCCCTATAAAACATATTTTTTTGACTAAATAAGCCTTAAAACTACACAAAATAGACCTTATTTTATGTATAATAAATGTACTATTGTATTGTCATTAAAGAAATAAACTGTACTATATAATAAAGTCGTTTTATTTACCTTTATAATAATAATCAATTTCATTTCTAAGTGCCTTTCGAAACTCTCAGTCACTTTACAGTCACAGGAGAAGTTTTTGTGTAGGTGAGCAGCGGCAGCCACACGCGCCAGCATTCACTCAACCCGGAATAACTCAAAAAGAAGGCTAGCTAGCTAGATAGATAATAGATAGCAAATAGCTAGATAGCTATAACAGCAATATGAATACTTCTTATTCTCCATCAGTATTCTATTTCCTGTGCACCAAAGTCAAAGTGAAAGAATGCGAATCAAGATGTCTCCTGTTTTAAAAAAGTAATCAAGAGGTATGGTCGAGACAAAATGAAGGCAGACGTTCTTGAGGATGATCAAAAGGATCAATTCACGAGTCCGTCAAGTCACCAAAGTTCATTTGCGAGACAGAAGACTGTTGTTAAACACTTCTGTGGGTGGGAGGAGCTCCTAAAACGCTGCTTTCAATGTGTGGGAAGAAAATGGGAAGGCATGTTTGATGGGATATTTTAACCTTGCAGTCTACACTCTGCTTTTGAACTATTAAAGTTGAAACAAGTCGGCTGCCATTTTCTTGTTAGGAGAACGGGCTCATTGGCGAACGCCACATCACTCGTTGTGGCAGCTCCGTGTGTATCCCGAAAAATAGTTTGTATGCCAAGGTTACATTTTCAGATTTTTAACGTTTGTAAACCGAAAGGTTCGTGAGCCAAGGGGTTGGTTAACTGAGGTATCACTGTACATGGAAAGGATTTAGCTCCTTTTTTGTCACAGGCCAAGATGGATTTGCCAAACGCTACCGTATGTTCCGCCATCGCGACCTTCGGAAGCGCAGGCGGCTGAACGCTGCATGACATCATAATTGTGAGTGGAAAGTATGGCACACCGAGTGCTTGAAGATTCTCCAGCCAGCAACGGGGGAAAGAGAGACTTTGATGTGTTTAATAAACACTGGCAAAATAGATGTTTGACGCACGCACAGGAGGCATTGACCGGCGTTGCGTCACATGGGACAAAGTCGCCTCCCTCGCAAAAAACGACAAAGGCTGTGGAGTCGTCACGTGTCGTTGGCAAGCGAGCCGGTTCTTAGAGCCGGATCTCTGACGTGAACGAAGAGAGCCGGCAATGGAAGCCGACTTTTTTTTCCCCTCTATTCCCCGCCCCCAGTCTTCGGTTAAAGCCGCAGATGATTGGCCGATATCCGTGGTAGAGGAGGGAGGGGACAATTACAGACACACGCAGCAGTGAGAAGAAGGGGGGAGGGGGGATTTTAGTGTAGACAGATGGACAAATGTTATCACATTATGCTGTTAAATATAATGTGAGAACATTTGTCCGATTCCAATTCAATTATTATATTTTTTATGAGTTGGTGTGATCGCATTATTAATATGAAAAGCAAATGAGTGAAAGCTGATCATCAGACCAGTGTAACCACAGGGAAAGTCCAAGTTCGTGGATGCTCTCTGTGCACATATAAAGCAAGCCATGTCAATACAAATATTTGATACCGTTTATTTTTTACATGAGTAATTTGTTTTTCACATAATTTTATGTAATTTTTGGTAGTTAGTTAATTTAACCAACAAAAAAAACAAAAACAAGCCATTTGGGTGTCAGAAGAGCCGGATCTTTATAGTGAGCCAAGCCAAAAGAACCTGCTCTCTGAAAAGAGTCACAATTCCCATCACGAGTGTGGAGGAGCAGGGAAGAGAAAGAAAGAAAAAACATGTCAACTGCGCGTGGAAGTGGGAGGATCCTGTTGCAAACATCAATTGTATGCTTTTCCAGCTCCTTCTGACAAAACATCTCTCCCTCCTTCCATCCATTCACAGTAGCACCGAAGACTGAATCACGCTTGTGTTCCATGGTCATCTTCAAAATACAAATGGCAAAATGGCGCTCGTCACACTTTGAAGGGGAATGTGGGGGGAAAAAGAGAACTGAGTGGGAGCACACAAAAGAACGCGCAGTCCAGCACACGCTGAACAAAGCTCCGATGGATGACTTCATAACTGGGGAATGTTCTAGCGTGTGTTTGTATGACCAGTCTTGTGAGGACCACTCACATTTTAGACCATACGTAGTGAGGACATTTTTGACAAGTGAGGACCTTTTGGCCGCTCCTCACAAGTTTTTCATTCTAAAGGCTTCGAGAGGGTCTATAGATGCATCTGGTAAAGTTTCAGAGAGGTCCTCACAAATTCACCCAAGATGATTTTTTTGGTGTGTATTTTCATCTCACTTGGATACACACACTTTTTACTCACTGTGTGTTTGTTTACGTGTGTGTGCGTGGTTAATGAGAGGAAAAGGTTCATCCCACAAAATTTTAACCAAATTCACTCCAGGGGTGAGGACTTTCAATGTACCCACTCAGAAACCTCACTCTTGCTGTTATTTCAGTTTCAAGTCCACTTTTAATTGCTTAGTTTTCACAGAAGTTGAAGTGGGAAATGCAGCGACATTTAGTCTTCAAATGGAACACTAGTTCTTCTCTAAACTTATCAGCAACTGTGGCTCTCACTCCTTATCTGGAGTTATCTGGACCTCACAAAACCTTTGAAACAGGAATGCGTGTGTGTGTATGTGTGTGCGTGTGTGCATGCGCATGTGTGTGTGTGTGTGTGTGTGTGTTGGGGGTTGTTATGTACATGCTTGTATGTAGTGTATATCTGTTTTTGAGAAAACATAGATAATCCGTCCTCTCTGTATTGAAAATAAAACTTGAAAACTTGACAATTTTAATTACTTGCTATAGAGTCCAATGATATAGTGCTTGAAGCACAGTAAATGGAAAGTAGCACCCTTGAAAAGATATTTCTTCTTGAAGCTGAAGCTTTTCCATCACTTTGTTTGAAAAGCTGGAGGACTATCGTTCTGATACATTCAGATTGTCTGCCTTTTCATACCTTTTCTTCTGACTAACAAATGCTTTGCTTACCCGAAGAGAGCCTCTGAGCTGTTCTTTTGTTTTTCATGAAGGCTTCTTGCCCTGCAGGGCTTGTTGCTGGTGTCACTAACACTTGTTTTGGAGCCTTCTTTACAGGTCTCACAAGCTTTCTGTCATCAACTGATGCTGCTTCCTTTAAAGGACAACCGACACCATTTGTTTGTTTCCTAATCGACATCAGAAAAACGTTTAAATAGCCAAAACACGCAGGCTGATATTTTGAGTCAAATGCAAAACCAAACCAATAACAATGACTTCAAGTGTCCCAAAACTGCCACAAAATGACCTCAGAAAGTTTCAGTATCAGAAGGTCCCGCCATCTTGTTGGTGACGTCACGCCAGGATACTCCTTGACAAACTGCCTTGCTCCAGAATCAAAACAATGGCTTCAAAGAGTTCAGATTGGGAAAAAGATATCATTCAAATACTTGTGAAGAGGAAAGCATCAATGTTTGCAATGGATTCAACAAGTCCTTCCGTATCAATTGGAGCCGTCAGAACTCCAATGTAGCTCCAAGAAAAGCCACAAGATGGCGCAAAAGCTCTGTTGGAAATGGGCTGATTTGTCCGCTGGGAATTTGTGTCAACTAGTATCAAATAGTAATCTTGGTGCGACACACAACGATTCACCGTCGCGTTATTTATGTTTTCCTTCTAATTTCGCCATCAACACAGTGTTTTCAGAGCAAACAAAGTACCCAAAATGCATTGTGTGTCGCTTTTGTCGGTGAGGGACGTTCCCTCCGTGACGTCACGTCAGGCATCGTCACCAACACTTCCTGAATATTCAGCACAAGTTTTAAAAGGTCAAATCTAGCTCTATGCGCTGGAATCTTTGTCAAATGCGCTCAGTAGAAAGTCATTTGAAGTCATTTTACAAATGATGGACACAACCTGTCCGTTAAAACTTCAAGAGGAAACTGGTCAAAACTGCATAAAAGGGGACTTATCTTTAAATATGTCTTGCTAAATTTTATATCATAACATATTCATCAGGGAACCGGTGTGTTCAAGAAAGAAAGAAAGAAAGAGAAGGAGTGGGGTGAGGGGGGGGGGTTGACAAATGCAGCTCATGTCTTTTTCGCACTCTGGAATGCAGCTGGAATTCAAGCTTGACTCCTCACTTCACTCCCACTGTCTTGTGTCATCCAACACACACACACACACACACACACACACACACACACACATACAAGTACAAGGTTCCATTTGGACAAGTTGGGTCAATTTAAACCACTACACAGATGCCTGTGGTCACCTGTCCATCTATCTATCTATCTATCTATCTATCTATCTATCTATCTATCTATCTATCTATCTATCTATCTATCTATCTATCTATCTATCTATCTATCTATCTATCTATCTATCTATCTATCTATCTATGAGCTTATTTAGCTATCTGGCAAACTATCTATAATTGCGGCTCATTAAAATATGAATTGCATGTCGTTTGTGCAATTTTAAATGATCATGCGGGCCTGATCAAACCTCCTTGGGGGGGGGGCGGTTCCGGCCCGCGGGCCGTATATTTGACACCCCTGCTCTATGGGAAAGCGTAACCCCAATGTGGCCCATGCCAAAAATGAATTTGCCACACATTTTGTGCTCTGAGATAGCTCTGACGCTGTTTGACCAATCAGCCACGCTCACCGATTAGTGTCAGGTGTTTATTTATTTTTTTCCCATTGCCGACAATTTGCAAAAAGTGCGTCAGAGCTTTTTTTCATCATATAAACTGAAAGACTCGTGTTTACATCACTGAGGTGTTACTATGGCAACAGCGCTAGCCTCACAGCCAGCGGAGGCTACACGGTGCAAGGATGATTTTTTTCCCCCTCCTGTATCTCACATCACATAAAACAATCTGTTCTACATATTTCTTGTGCTAATCGGGGTCACGAGTGAGCTGAGGACGACCAAAGATGACTTTGCGCAAGAGGCGCTGTAGAATAAGGATCATTTTTAGGATTAAAAAAAAACAATTAATAATAATAATAATACAGTGATACCTTGGCTTACGAACTTAATTGCTTCCCAGACAGAGTCTCTAAGGCGAAAAGTGTGTATCCCAAAAATTAATTTCCCCTTGGAAACCATTAAAATGAGAATAATCCGTTCCCAGGGCCACATAAAACATCATTTTCTACTTTCTAATTTTCTAAGCCTTAAAATGACACAAAATATACCTTATTTTATGTATTTTATCCATAAATTCTTAAATGTATTATTATTATTATTATGCCTTTATTAGTCTCACAGTGGAGAAATGTACATTTCACAGCAGCAAAGTGATGAAAAATTATTATTATTATTATTATTATTATTATTATTATTATTATTATTATTATTCGTCTGTGTAAGCTCTCAGTCGTACAGGAGTGGTCCATCGATGGTCCATCGATGAGAAGGTTTCTTCTGCTTGCCGTCGATGGCGGTCTGCCACCCGCCGGTTCCGGGAAGCGGTGCGTGACAGGGCGTCCCTGGTCTCCTTCCAGACTCTGTGGGCCCGTCTGAGGTGATGATCGATAGACGGGACCTCCACCTGGCCTTCCTGTGTGGGAAATAAGGGCGGCTGATAGCCACAGGCAGACATGAATGGGGACCGACCTGTGGCTGCGGAGACCAGGGAGTTGTGGGCGTACTCCACCCAGGGTAGGTGCAGGGCCCACGACGCCGGGTTGTGGAGGCACACGCACCGGAGGGCCGCCTCCAGGTCCTGGTTCTTCCTCTCCGTCTGTCCGTTGGTCTGGGGGTGGTACCCAGACGACAGGCTCGCCGATGCCCCTAGGGACCGACAGAAACGCTTCCATACCTTGGACACGAACTGCGGTCCCCGATCCGACACGATGTTAGTCGGAATCCCGTGGAGACGGACGACATGGTTAACCAGGAGTTGAGCCGTCTCGGTGGCAGACGG
This sequence comes from Hippocampus bargibanti, assembly GCF_051943395.1. Classification (NCBI taxonomy): domain Eukaryota; kingdom Metazoa; phylum Chordata; class Actinopteri; order Syngnathiformes; family Syngnathidae; genus Hippocampus; species Hippocampus bargibanti. The sequence continues at coordinate 397,900 of NC_142734.1, read as the reverse complement.
CAACCTGGTTAACGGAACGAAGTGGGCCGACTTGGAGAATCGGTCCACTACGGTGAGGACGACCGTCTTGCCACGGGAGGGGGGGAGGCCTGTCACGAAGTCGACGGAGATGTGGGACCAGGGTCTGGACGGAACCGGTAGGGGCTGGAGGAGTCCGGCCGGGGGCTGGTGGGAGGCCTTTCCACGGGCGCAGGTCGGGCAGGCCTTCACGAAGAGGGTGATGTCCCTCCTAAACCCCGGCCACCAGAACCGTTGGGCGATGAGTTGGATCGTCCTGTTGACCCCCGGGTGGCAAGCTATCTTAGATGTGTGCCCCCAGATGAGCACCTCAGTGCGTAGGGGGGGGGGGGACGAACAGGCGATCCTTGGGACAGCCCCTGGGGATGGTGGTGGTTCCCTGGACTTGTTGGACTTTTCTCTCAACCTCCCACCTCAGGGCGCCCAGGATGCGCTGGGCCGGCAGGATGTTGGCGGTAGTCTCCTCCCTTTCTGCCGGCTCATGGATACGGGATAGGGCGTCGGGCTTGGTGTTCTGTGACCCTGGGCAGTAGGTGAGAGAAAAGTCAAAACGGGTGAGGAAGAGTGACCATCGGGCCTGCCGTGAGTTAAGTCTCTTGGCCGACCGGATGGCCGCCAGGTTCTTGTGATCCGTGTAGACGGTGAAGGGGTGTTTAGCTCCCTCAAGCCAGTGTCTCCATTCCTGCAGGGCCAGGACGACCGCCAGCAGTTCGCGATTGCCGACGTCGTAATTGGCTTCGGCGGGGCTGAGCCGGCGGGAGAAGAAGGCGCAGGGGCGTAGCTTCTGGTCGGTGGGAGAGCGCTGGGAAAGGACGGCCCCTACTCCGGACTCGGATGCGTCAACCTCGACCGTGAACGGGAGATCCGGGTCGGGATGACGCAGAACGGGGGGGTTGGTGAAGGCACGACGGAGGCGGTTGAAAGCCCCCTCAGCATCGGGAGTCCACCTGAAAGGGAGCTTGGTGGACGTGAGGTTAGTGAGGGGGAGTGCCTTCTGACTATACCCGCGAATGAAACGGCGGTAGAAGTTGGCAAACCCCAAAAACCGCTGAAGCTGCTTGCGCGTCTTTGGGATCGGCCATTCCACCACCGCCTTGGTTTTGGCGGGGTCGGCCCTGAGCTGCCCCTGCTCCACCACAAACCCCAGGAACGACAGAGAGCGGACATGGAAGTCACACTTCTCTGCCTTCACATAGAGCCGGTTTTGCAGGAGCCGCGCCAGGACCCGTCGGACGTGTTGCCGGTGTTCTTCTGCAGAGCGAGAAAAAATAAGAATGTCATCGAGATAAACAAAAACAAAAACATTGAGGAAGTCCCTGAGCACATCATTAATAAAATTCTGGAATACGGCCGGCGCGTTCGTGAGCCCGAACGGCATCACCAGGTATTCAAAGTGCCCTAAAGGCGTCTTGAAGGCTGTTTTCCATTCATCCCCCTCACGGATTCGGACCAAATGGTAGGCGCTGCGAAGATCCAATTTAGAAAAAATGGTGGCGGACTGAAGGGGCGCAAAGGCCGAATCCATGAGGGGGAGAGGGTATTTGTTGCGGATGGTGATGTCGTTCAGGCCCCGGTAGTCAACGCATGGGCGCAGGGATCCGTCCTTCTTGTCGATAAAGAAAAACCCTGCGCCCAGCGGGGAACGCGACGGCCGAATGAGTCCTGCCGCTAGAGAGGAGTCTATGTAAGTGCTCAGGGCTTCCCGTTCCGGTTGTGAAATATGGTAAAGTCTGGAGTCCGGTAATGGAGCCCCTGGCTGCAAGTCTATAGCACAGTCATACGGTCGGTGGGGCGGCAGGGATTGGGCGTTGTCTTTGCTGAACACCTCCCGCAGGTCGTGGTAGCAATGTGGCACGCCTTTGAGGCAGATGGCCTCGGGCGGGCCACCGCGGGAGGGGTTACGCCCTGCCGTAGCCGACCGCAGGCAGTTAGCGTAGCAGTAGGGGCTCCAGCCCTGAATGGTGGGGCCCTCCCAAGAAATGGATGGGTCATGGGCCTTGAGCCAGGGGAGACCCAAGACCAATGGCGCGTTCCGGGAGGGCATAACAAGAAATTGGCGGTGCTCCACATGGTTGCCTGCCACTCGGAGCTTAAGTGGGGCCGTGAGGTGGGTGACCCGGGCTAATAATCGGCCATCCAAGTCGACGATCTCCTTAGGGGGAAGGAGATCTAAAAGTCGGCAGCCCAGCAGGTCGGCCAGGTGGGGGTCGATGATGCACCCGTCGGCCCCCGAGTCCACTAGTGCCCACACTCTTTGGGAGCTGGAGGGGCCAAATAGTTCACTCTCCAGCTCCAACCGTGTGGCTCGTGTAGTGGACTTAGCCCCCAACGGATTCCGTTTCGGCGGGGACTTACATTGGCCGTGGGTCCTAGGCTGGGGGCCTCGGGTGCGACGAGCCCTCGGGTTGGCGTGGTCGTCTCCCCCCCCTATCACCATCGGTTCGAAGAGTCCCTCCTGGGGCTGCGCGCGGTCGCTGCCGGGTGTGGTCGACCGAGGTCGGCTTCGGGGTACCTCGGGCCGTCGGTCGCTCAGCTCCTTTCGCCGCTCTCGAAGACGCTGATCCAAGCCGATGACAATCCCGACGAGGTCGTCGAAGGTGGTGCCGGCGTCGCGGGTAGCCAACTCATCCTTTAGGTCGGAATTCAAGCCGCGACGAAACACCCCCCTCAACGCTCGGTCGCCGTAGCCGCTGCCAGCGGCCTGGATCCGGAAAGCGACGGAGTATTCAGCGGCCGAACGGGCCCCTTGGACGCAGTCGAGGATCTTCCCTTCCGCCTCGACCTCCGTCACTGGATGGTGAAACACCCGGCGAATCTCGGCTACGAAGTCCGGATACGAGGCGCACAGCTCCGGTCGGGACTCTCGTACCGCCAGCACCCATGATTCGGCTTCGCCCGCGAGCAGGCTGGTGATGAAGGCTACCTTAGCCTTATCGCTAACGTAGGCGTCAGGATGTTGTTCAAACACGAGCGCACACTGCATTAGGAATTGAGCGCAGCGCTCGGTTTCGCCTGCGTAGCGTGAGGGTTGGGGTAGCGGGGGCGTGCGCCTGCCCACGGGCGGGGGGGAAGGAACAGAGAGGGTGGCGATGCACTTTTCCATCTCCTTGAGGCGTTGAGCCAGCGAGGTAGTGGCGTGGCGCATTTCCTCAATCGCCTGGGCCAGCTGGCTCGAACGCTCCGCCTCTTGTACAAGGGCGGTAACATACCTGTCAACGCCGGCGGGGTCCATGGGTGGTCGGAGTATTGTGTGACGAGCGCTCGAGTGCTAGGAGGCAGACCTCGAGCGACGGACTTTTGATGTTAGGGAAGGACCCGAAATACACGGCGTGACAGGCTTGGATGGATACAGAGTCTTTACTGGAAACAGCATCAAATGATACAAACAGGGATGAGTGAAGGAAGATAACTGAATGATAGCAGACCTGGCAACACGGAAGTGGAAATGGCAATGACCAAGAATACTCCGACAGAAGACGGTAGTGAGCGGCAGGCAGATATAGGCAGAAGGCACAATCAGTGAATGACAATCAGCTGTGGGAACCCTGGTGAATGATGATTGGAGGGGCCGTCTCCCAAGAATGTCGGAGGAGGTGACAGGAGGGGCGGGGCGCGCCCCGGATGGCAGCGAGATGTGACAGCAATGGATTCAACAAGTCCTTCCGTATCAATTGGAGCCGTCAGAACTCCAATGTAGCTCCAAGAAAAGCCACAAGATGGCGCAAAAGCTCTGTTGGAAATGGGCTGATTTGTCCACTGGGAATTTGTGTCAACTAGTATCAAATAGTAATCTTGGTGCGACACACAACGATTCACCGTCGCGTTATTTATGTTTTCCTTCTAATTTCGCCATCAACACAGTGTTTTCAGAGCAAACAAAGTACCCAAAATGCATTGTGTGTCGCTTTGTCGGTAAGGGACGTTCCCTCCGTGACGTCACGTCAGGCATCGCCACCAACACTTCCTGAATATTCAGCACAAGTTTTAAAAGGTCAAATCTAGCTCTATGCGCTGGAATCTTTGTCAAATGCGCTCAGTAGAAGTCATTTGAAGTCATTTTACAAATGATGGACGCAACCTGTCCTTTAAAACTTCAAGAGGAAACTGGTCAAAACTGCATAAAAGGGGACTTATCTTTAAATATGTCTTGCTAAATTTTATATCATAACATATTCTTCAGGGAACCGGTGTGTTCAAGAAAGAAAGAAAGAAAGAAAGAGAAGGAGTGGGGTGAGGGGGGGGGGGTTGACAAATGCAGCTCATGTCTTTTTCGCACTCTGGAATGCAGCTGGAATTCAAGCTTGACTCCTCACTTCACTCCCACTGTCTTGTGTCATCCAACACACACACACACACACACACACACACACACACACACACACACACACACACACACACACACACACACACACATACAAGTACAAGGTTCCATTTGGACGAGTTGGGTCATTTTAAACCACTACACAGATGCCTGTGGTCACCTGTCCATCTATCTATCTATCTATCTATCTATCTATCTATCTATCTATCTATCTATCTATCTATCTATCTATCTATCTATCTATCTATCTATCTATCTATCTATCTATCTATCTATCTATCTATCTATCTATCTATCTATGAGCTTATTTAGCTATCTGGCAAACTATCTATAATTGCGGCTCATTAAAATATGAATTGCATGTCGTTTGTGCAATTTTAAATGATCATGCGGGCCTGATCAAACCTCCTTGGGGGGGGGGGGGTTCCGGCCCGCGGGCCGTATATTTGACACCCCTGCTCTATGGGAAAGCGTAACCCCAATGTGGCCCATGCCAAAAACGAATTTGCCACACATTTTGTGCTCTGAGATATCTCTGACGCTGTTTGACCAATCAGCCACGCTCACCGTTTAGTGTCAGATGTTTATTTTTTTCCCATTGCCGACAATTTGCAAAAAGTGCGTCAGAGCTTTTTTTCATCATATAAACTGAAAGACTCGTGTTTACATCACTGAGGTGTTACTATGGCAACAGAGCTAGCCTCACAGCCAGCGGAGGCTACACGGTGCAAGGATGATTTTTTTCCCCCTCCTGTATCTCACATCACATAAAACAATCTGTTCTACATATTTCTTGTGCTAATCGGGGTCGCGAGTGAGCTGAGGACGACCAAAGATGACTTTGCGCAAGAGGCGCTGTAGAATAAGGATCATTTTTAGGATTAAAAAAAAAACAATTAATAATAATAATAATACAGTGATACCTTGGCTTACGAACTTAATTGCTTCCCAGACAGAGTCTCTAAGGCGAAAAGTGTGTATCCCAAAAATTAATTTCCCCTTGGAAACCATTAAAATGAGAATAATCCGTTCCCAGGGCCACATAAAACATCATTTTCTACTTTCTAATTTTCTAAGCCTTAAAATGACACAAAATATACCTTATTTTATGTATTTTATCCATAAATTCTTAAATGTACTATTATTATTATTATGCCTTTATTAGTCTCACAGTGGAGAAATGTACATTTCACAGCAGCAAAGTGATGAAAATTTATTATTATTATTATTATTATTATTATTATTATTTTTTTTTTTTTTTTTTTTTTTTTTTTTTTTTTAAGTTGCCTCGCATTTCCGGCTCTTTGTAAGGATCCGGCTCTCTTTGTTCACTTCAGAGATCCGGCTCTAAGAACGGGATCGTTCGCCAAGAAAGGATTGTTTGTAAATGTTTACTCGGCATTTTAGCGTCTGTCCAAATTAAGTTAAATCATTCTAGCAGCGAGAAGACAATAATTTGTTTCTGTCATTCCAATGTGCAATAGATCCGATTTATTTGGCCATAAAAAAGGTTCTGTCCAGCTGTTGGACATTTTTGTGTCTTTCTGTGATGCTTGGGACAAGTGGATTCTGGAACACGCTGATAGACGTGCACAGATGTGCACAGTCGACCCATATTTGTAACATGAATCATCATTTGCAAATTCATGTGCGTGAACTGCTGTCCAGATGCAAAACTCTGGTCTGTGCAGCTCATCCAATCAAATTGTAGTTGATTGGTGCCCTCTATCGGTCAATAAATGTATTTAGTGCGGTCCGGTAAAAAATATCCACAGGATGGCAATAATGTGCCTGTAAAAGTGTTTAACGTTTCGATGTGAAGCTTCAGTTGTATGTTTTTTTGCTTTTTTTATGAATGCGCTTATTTATTCTATGCCTTGTCGAACATATTGTAGTCATGTCCATTATTGTTTTAAACATTTCCGCGACTACGGCTGTCCAACATTTGTTGTGATGACATCCCGCGATCATGACACGACTTTTCCTCAATGTGAAATGTTCGCGGGAAATACAGAAACACCGACTACGGTATATGATAATCCTGTAAGGTTCAAAGTAAAAGAAAAAAAAGTGATTGTCTAACCCCGTGGAACTTTCCTCCCTCCCTCCGAGTGAATGTGCTCGGACAGCGAGAAAACAAAACAGTTCTGCACGAGACAATTTTGAGCCAAGAAATTCAAGGAGTGACTTTTGTTTGAGTTCTACGGCCTGCACGTGTGTCTATTCAAGTCGGCACATGCTTTGCTGTCATGATTTATTCATGGTTGAGGAACAAAAAAACAGCGATACCTCGGTTTACGAACCCCTTGACTTACAAACTTTTCGGTTTACGAACGTTAAATTTGCGACAATTGGCATACAAACTATTCTGGGGAAACACACGGAGCGCCACAATCAGTGATGTGTCGTTCGCGAACGAGCCCGTTCTCCTAACAACAAAATGGCAGCCAACTTTTTTTTGTCCTCTATTCCCCGCCCCCAGTCATCGTGATTGGTCAAGAACGCAGCAGTGAGGGGGAGGTGGTTTAAACATTAAGAGACAGGCAGACGACAGAGAGTGAGAAAATGGATAGAAAACAGTAACATTATGACTCATTTCAACTTTATTGATATTTCAAAGGCAGAGTGTGGACTGCAAGGTTAAAATCAATCAGGCTCCACAAATAACCCGCACAAGCCATCTGTACATGTGATGCAAAAAGCTATCAACCCAGCTAAACAGAACACAATTGATGAGGAACAAGGTAAAATGATGGCAAAAAAATGGTGAAAGAAGAAGGCTACGTTCCTCATCAATTGGTGAATGCTGATGAAAGCGGCCACTCCATTCCATCAAGCCATCAACGACCATCACATAGGTAATTAAAATGACTTTAGTATACATTACAGTTTATTTCTTTAATTATAATACCATCGCACATTTATTATACATAAAATGATATAGATTCTGTGTAGTTTAAGTCTTATTTAGTAGAAAATGATGTTTTATGGGGGCCTGGTAATGGATTATTCTCATTTTAATGGTTACCTATGGGAAATTAATTCTTGGCCTACACACTTTTCGCCTTACACACTCTGTCTGGGAACCAATTAAGTTTGTCAGCCAAGGTATCACTATATCTAGTTTCAGCTAACAGTTGAGTAATATTCCACGAATGGAAGCATCTTTCTGTCTTATCTTTGACTCTGACTCTGACTTTGAACTCATGTCAAAGTTAATTTGCCCGCAAAACAACATCTCGGCTTGCGTTTCAGGGAGGAAGTCGGCGCGGCATCACAACAAAAGAATCAAGCGCGCTCCTACCACGCTTTCACTTTAATTAGCCGCTGATGGAAATAGAAGGCCTCAAAAATCAGGTTGACCCAATAGTTCTTGGCGAGCCTCGCAGCTATTTGGCAAACGCTAAAGTGCCCGCCCAGACTGCCGCATTCACTGCCAACATTTCAGCACTTGGACAATGCCTTAACTTCTTTTTTTCAACCTTCTTCAGACCCAAAAAACAAAAGTCGCACACTCAGGTGAACTGTTTCAATGCATTTTTCTTCACTTTATGTTCTGCCAATAAAAACCTGCGACTCCCCTTGCTAAAAAAAATAAACTAATGGTATTCAGTTTGACATTTGAGAGGGTTATACAATGTTTTCAAGCAAATGTTAAGATGGCCTCAGGGTACATCTTAAAATCCAAGCCTTCAAAAAGACACTTTTTCGTTAAAGGACAACCGACACCTTTGGACAAGTTGCGTCCATAATTTGTAAAATGACTTCTACTGACCACATTTTACAAATATTCCACCACATATACATCGCTATATTTTACATTTTAAGACTCACGCTGAATATTCAGGAAGTCTTGTTTTCGAGTTGATGACGATTCCTGAAGTGATGTCACAGAGGGAACGCCCTTGACCGACAAAGCGACACACAATGCATTTTGGGCACTGTTTTTTGTCTGAAAACACCGTGTTGATGGCGAAATTAGAAGGAAAACCACATAAATAACGTGATGGTGAATCGTTGTGTGTCGCACCAAGACTACCAAGTGTCGTAAGACGCATAAAGAAGGTGTAAGTTGACACAAATCAGCCCATTCCCAACTGAGCTTGGCCGCCATCTTGTGCATTTTCTGGGCGCTACATTGGAGTCCCGACGGCCTCCAATTGATACGGAAGGACTTCTTTAATCGATTGCAAACATGTATGCTTTCCTCTTCAGAACTATTTGAATCATATTCATAACTGGATGAGCAACAAGAAAGGATATTTTTCCGAATCTGAACCCTCTGAAGTCATTGTTTTGATTCTGGAGCAAGGCAGTTTGTGAGGGAGTATCCTAGCATGATGTCACCAACGAGGGGGCGGGACTTTCTGAATCTGCCCAGTTCTGAGCTCATTTTGTGGCAGTTTTGGGACACTTGAAGTCATTTTATTGTTGTTTTGCATTTGACTAAAAATATCAGCCTGCGTGTTTTGGCTATTTTAGATGCTATAAAACCTTTTTCTGATGTCAATTAGGAAACACAAAAATGGTGTCGGTTGTCCTTTAAAGCGCAATATAAATCAATATGTATGGTCTTGTATTGTCTTGACCAAGGGCACACGGCTTATAGCTATGGCAGGGGGGGGGGGTTATGTTTCCACAATGTAAGAGGAAAAAACGTCCTCAGGGGTGAACTAAATCATCTCTTATTGAAGAGTCATTAATTCCAACTAAAGGTGCATTCGAGTGTTTTCACCCGATACGTATACGTGTACTTCTATGGGGAGGGGGCTGACTGGGCTTCAAGCCAATCTGAAATTGAGTGAGGCTTACAATCCAATCTTTAGCTAAACATACTTTGGATACTTATTTTTAGCGGGGGGGCTTTATTGGGTGCATAGTTGGCATCGGGCCACACGCTCCACTTGAAGAGTATGATTGGTTTCCCACATGATTTGCGCAATCTTGTTGGTTTGCTGCTCCCCCCCCCCCCCCCCCACTCTTTGTTTGCGGCTTGACAGTGTGTGTGTGTGTGTGTGTGTGTGTGTGTGTGTGTGTGTGTGTGTGTGTGTGTGTGTGTGTGTGTGTGTGTGTGTGTGTTGGGAAGGTCTTCAAGGGCTTGTTTCTCACGCTTCGGATGGGGCGGCGGGTTAAAAATCAAGCAGCTCTTGAAAAACTCTTACGCCACTTCCTGTTCCAGAGAGCTTCTCAACAGCTTTTTCTCTTGGTGCAGTTACCGTAGTCCGACTTTGGAGTTAGCCGCCATTGAGGACAAGGGGAGACATTAGGCCAGTCTGGATGATAACATTATCGGCCCTCCGATTGCTCATTGGCTGCAACGGTTTTTCCTCACTGTCACATTTTCTTAATGCTTTACAACACAATACATATTGATGAATATAGCTCTTTTACAACAGCTAAAGCTGGTGGACAGGAAATAAAGCAGTCACAAATATAGTACCGGGGAGTGAAACCAAGATCAAGTCGGAATCAGAATCAGAATCATCTTTATTGCCAAGTATGTAGAACACACAAGGAATCATGCTGAGTTAAAACCCCAAAGAGAACGGGTGAGTTTTGAGACGGGCTTTAAAGATGACCAGCGAGGGGCTTTGTCCAATGTTCAGTGGAAGGTCATTCCAGAGAGGGGGACCTGCATTAGAAAAGGTTCCATCCCCTCACAGACTCCGTTTAGTTTTTGGTGCGTCTAATCATGTCTGGTCAGCATACCTGAGGTGTCGGGAAGGTGTGTCGGGGTGGATTTCAAAATTTGAAAACAAATAAAATCTTGAAAATAGCTGTACAGCGAGCCAGTGAAGGGATGCCAGAGTAGGAGTTATGTGCTCCCTCTTTCGAGTACCAGTTAAGAGGAGAGGAGCAGCGGCATTCTAGACCAGCTGGAGACGCTTCATGGAGGATTGTCTGACTCCCAAGTAAAGCGCATTACATGAATCGAGCCGAGATGTGATAAAAGGTATGAAAGACTGTTTCAAGGTGCTCATGACCAATACAGTGACACCTTGGCTTACAAACGTAATTGGTTCCCAGGCAGAGTGTGTAAGGCCAAAAGTGTGTATCCCAAAAATTGATTTCCCATAGGAAACCATTGAAATGAGAATAATCCGTTCCCAGGTCCCCATCAAACATAATTTTCTACTTTCTAATTTTCTAAGACTAAACTACACAAAATATAACTTTTTTTTTGTATAATAAATGTGATATGGTATTATAATGTAACTGTAACCCAACTAAAGGAGTTGACGCACACACACACATTCACAAGCTGCGGTTCAAAGGGTTCAAAGCCATCTCAAATCAGAATTCATCTGGTTTTGATTGACGGGACCTTGAATTTAGTCAATGGCCGAGTGTAGACCTTACCTCTGACTTCCACGCCACTTGAGCTTGCGAGCTCGGCGTCTGGGTCCTCTTTTGCAACCACCTCCGAGGAGAAAAGAGCGTGCCGGGACTGGCGGACGGCGTGAACCCGGAGCCTCGCACCAGGACTGTTAAATCCCCAGTCGTGTTCCGTTTGGAACGCTTTCCTACCTCGTAGTCAAATTGAAAGCTGGACGAGGGGGACACGTCCAGAGGTATGGATGGAGACGAGATAGATGGCGCGATGGCTTCCTTTAACGTTGAAGTCTTGGTGCGCGCAGACCAGTTTGCGGACGCACCTGCATCCTGTCCAACTGATCCGGACAACCGGGAGTCATTTGCAATCTGGGTCCCGGTGCCGCATTGTCTGATGATAGCGGGGTCCAGACTCCGACTTTGTCGAAGCCTCTGTTTGGTTGCAGCCTTCGAGGCTGGAGAAGAGCAGGAAAAGACGCTGTTCAAAAGTCCCTGCGTCGCAGACATGACCCCGGCCGGCTTTTGAGGTACCTACACGACCCCTCAAGGCGTTTTCCTCAAACTCCTTGAAAGTCCCAGGAGGCGAACCGAGGAAGAGTCGGAGAGTGCCACATTTGGTTTGCAGAAGACGGGCAAGTGGTGCGAGTTCATCCAGTGCGGCGGTCTTGCCCAACCCCGAAGTGAAAATTGAAGTCCACTGTTTGGGAATGCGCACGCTGTTGGGAAGGGAGGGGGGCCATAACACTTGCAGCGTGCACTCGGTACTAAATCCAGCCTTCACAAAGCAAACAGTTTCTCTCTCACTCACCATTGACAGTTCTACCGTTTCCCCCTCCCTTCAGGTCAAGGGCCTGGGTGTCATCCTCGATAGCTCACTATCTTTTCACTCCCATATGAAAAACATAACTCGGTCTGCATATTCCCACCTCCGTAATAGCAATGGTCTCCGTCCCTCTCTCACCCCTCACACCACTTTTATCCTTATCCACAGTCTCGTCACCTCCCGTATGGATTATTGCAACTCACTTCTTTTCGGGGTCAATCGAAAATGTCTCCATAAATTCCAAACTAGTCCAAAATTCCTCAGCCCGGATCATCACTAAACCGCCCTCCTTTCACCACATCACTCCCTGTTAAACTTTGTATTGAATTCAAGATACTTCTGTTTACATTTAAAGCCATCCATAACCTTGCCCCCCCCTTCTATCTGTCTGACCTACTTCAAATCTCTATTTATTTATTTAGTATTACTGAAATGTGATTGGTTAAATGCTTAAATATGAAAACACACATCTGAAAGCTGCGCAACAGGGGAAAAGTAATGAAACGAAGCTGAAAGACAATTTGTTTTTTCCATCCAAGTTAAACAACCACCATTTTTGGAGTCCAGCTTCTCCGTCTATCCTGGTTTTGACACTAATGTAGTCCTAGCCATCATTACCAATATGGGGACCTTGTATGAAAAAAAATCAAATGCCAAATGCCAGGCATAGCCAGATTGGAAATAATAATAATAATTAGCGCCGCACCTCAAGCCAGTTGTGTTGAGTGTTCTATACGCGCACCATATTTGGTGAACAATAGCCGAGCCCAACAGCCTGAAAGCACTTCAAGCTGAATGAGTGATTGGCTACAGCTGCACAGACGTGACCGCATGGCTTACATTGCATTGTCCAAAAACAACGGACATATTTCCATGTACTCGTTTACAAACAAAAGAAATGCAATTATTATTATTATTATTATTATTATTATTATTATTATTATTATTATTATTATTATTATAAATGGTGAGCTTAGTTTTTGCTTTTTTGAATGTTGCTGTGCCGATGACCATTTTGTGTTTGGGAGCCTTTTACTGGGCGAGTTGCTTATGTCCAACAAAGCGACATAAGTCTTCTTGTGCCGGTCCCAAGCCCGAATAAATACAGAGGGTTGTGTCAGGAAGGGCATCCGACTGTGGCGACCCTTTAAAGGGGTATTTATTATTATTTTAGTTTATTATTATTATTATTATTATTATTATTATTATTATTATTATTATTATTATTATTATTATTATTATTATTAATGCTCGGAAATTCCCTATTCGATCTCCTGTCCAGCAGATGGCGTAACCCGCCCAAACACGCAATACACCAAAAACTAAAAGAAAACGAAGAAGGCGCCGGGGGGGAAGTGACGTCACGTGCATCTTTGAATTTAACGATTGACGCTTTGCATTAGCCTCGTCTCTTCTCGCGTCGTTTATTGATTGGATTTATTTCTTCCGTATTTTTTTTTTTTTTGTGCGAAGCAAATCCGAGGGGGTTTCCCTCGCATCGGCGTGTTTGGAATCGATTCGATTGCTAATGATGATGTTATATTTTGGATGACTACCTCCTCTCCTCTCTCACACGGAGCCATGAACAAATGAATTCGCGGGGCATGAAATTGAGATTCCAAAAAGGAGAACGAGTGCTGTGCTTCGAACCTGACCCAAGCAAGGCTCAGGTCTTGTATGACGCCAAGGTATCAGACGTTCCTCCTACACTTCGTTTGATCGAATAAACAACGAAGCTCAATTTTACGTCCGGGCGCCCTTAGCTTAGCCGTCCAACTTGCAAACAGCAAACGGTTATTGGGTAACATCATGGCGACATTGCATCTCAAAACAAACAGTACGAACGTGTTTTACGTTTGACTAGATGGGAATTGCTACCGTTTTGCCTGATTCGGTGACTCGATTTAATCGTAACCGTCGTAGTCTGTTTGCGCTTCTTTTAGTGTTGTGTCGTTCGCGAGTTACTTTCGGGTTGCGTAAATGCTGGCCTGCGTGGCTACCGCAGCGCACCTACAGGAAAACGTATCATGTGACTTTGAGAGTTTGGAAGTCAGCTTTATTGTCAAATATGCTAATATGCGTGACATACAATTGACAACAGACAATATATGTCATTTCTGAATGTAAAGTGAGGTAGTGTCGTATGTAAAGTGACGTAGTGTAGTCATGGCAAAAAAAAGTTGAAGTGAGGTCTTGCAGGAAAAAATAGACTTCAGGATGATCGTGTAGCGTGTACTCAGAGTTCGGTGTGTGTGGCAGTGAGAAGGGACAGGGGGGGCAGGGCTGGGAGGGAGTTGAGTCTCCTGACTGCCTTGAAAGGTGCTTATAAATGAAATGCATTATTATTATTAACATGAAATCCTAATAAGCTTCAGTGATTGTAATGTGAGGAAATGTAGAAAAGGGATAAGCAAATAGGCGATACATTTTCTAATGAGTGCACCTTGATTGCTTCAAAAGCCACGCTGATTGTAGAGTGAGATCACACAAGTTTTTTCATACTATATTTCATGTTTGCAGGTCCTTGACATCGTCATTGGCAAGGATGAACACGGAAGGCGAATCCCAAAGTACTTAATTCACTTTAACGGTTGGAGCAGAAGGTAAGCATATTTGCGCAGCATTGCAACCCTTCGTTGTGACCTAAGTAAATCATGTTTCCGTGAAAATGTGTTTAGTTGGGATCGTTGGGCTGCAGACGATCATGTCCTAAGGGACACCAAGGAAAACCGCAAATTGCAACGGAAACTGGCACGTGAAGCACTTGGTCGCATGTACGTTTCCCATCTTCCTTGTTCTCACTCTGAAGGCTTGTGCCATCGTTGATCCGTTTGACTCAATGAACATGTTCAAAGTCTTGTTTCTTGGGTTGTAGGAAGAAAAAAGGATGGGCGAAAAGGCGACATCCTTCTGGTACTAAACCTGCTCTCAAGACATTAGCAAAGGAGGACGACAGCGATGAGACGTGTGAGTGAGAAGGATTTGCCGCTCCCCCTTTTTAATGTTTACAAATTCAGTCTTTCTTTTGCAACCGGATTGATTCCGTGTCGCTGTTGTGTGCCCAGGTCTGATTTCATCTTATGGCAGCAGCGAGGGCGACGGTTCTGAAGCAGAATCTTCCAATAGTGGCGACACTAACTTCTCTGCGGACATTAACAAAATGGTGAATAACGATCTCAGGCTGAGAGAGCTTGGTTTTTGCTAACCATATGGGATCTTGCTTGACTTAGAGGACAACCGACACCGTTTTTTCCTTTTCTCCTCAGAAGGACGTTTGATAGCATCTTAAATAGCCAAAACACGCAGGCTGATATTTTTGGTCAAATGCAAATCACCAATAAAAATGACTGATAGTGTCCAAAAACGACTTCAAAATGAAACCGGAAATGGTGAGTTTCAGAAGGTCCCGCCCCCTTGTTCGTGACGTCACGCCAGGACGTCTTGCCTTGCTCCAGAATCAAAACAATGGCTTCAGATTGGGAGAAGAAGCTTTCTTGTTACTCATCCAGTTCTGAATAGGATTCAAATAGTTCTGAAGAGGAAAGCATACATGTTTGCAATCGATTAAAAAAGTCCTTCCGTCTCATTCGTGTGACCAATTGGAAAAAGTAGGGAGCACCACCAGTGCAACAACAGCAAAAGTTGACGGAAAGCCAACATTCTCGTCATCACCCAAAACATGTTTTGCTTCTTTCCTTTGGCCAGAAAGTTGAACCTGATATCAATATCAAGAAGGAAAGTGAGGAGAGAATTGTACATGTTGACATCAATATTCCGGATATCCTCAAGAAAAAATTGGAGGATGACTGCTTCTACATCAATAAAAGGAAAAAGGTATTGCGGGATAAGCGTTCACTTTATATATCTTGATTTGAAAATGAATTTGAAATGAGAGCCTCCGATAACATTGAACTTCACGGTTCATCCATTTTACATGGCATAATCCAGCATGAAGAGTTGTTTTGCTTTATTGTGTTTGGTAGGTTTTGTGTGTGTGTGTGTGTGTGTGTGTGTGTGTTTTTGAGAGATTTGTTTTTTAAATCCTTTTTTTTCCCTTCGTAGTTGGTGATGGTGCCTTGTCAGACCAACGTTGTGCAAATCTTGGAGTCCTACGTCAAGCACTTTGCTATCAACAAGGCATTCATGGCCAATGAGCGGTACCGGCGGCAGCAACAGCAGAATACGACACAGAGCAGCAGCCCGCAGCCAATCCCTCCGGAGAAGAAGTATGTATGAGAGAGAGAGAGTGTGTGTGAGAGAGGGACGGAGTGACCAAGGGACAAAGTGACCGAGAGAGACCATTTTGTGAACTGGTTAACTTTGCTGCCATATAAATACATTGATGAGTCCAAACGTGTTTTTGTCTTATCAAAGTGAGGACCTGTGTAAGGAGATGGTTGACGGGCTGAGGATCACTTTTGACTTCACCCTACCCATGATCCTCCTCTATCCGTGTGAGCAAGCTCAGTTCAAAAAGGTCAGCTCCTCTCGGCTTTTCTTGGCCGTGAGCGAAGGATCACCCTCTCCCGCCAAGTAGGTGCTATTGGCTCCGAATCTGACCGAGTAGCGACTGTCTCAAACGGTCGCGTCATTTGTGGCGTCCTTGTAGCCCCCAGCGAGAACGTAGTCCCAGCCCAGCCGCTCATAACCCCCCCACGCCTCAGTCGACGGACGGCCACCCGGCCCCGAGTGACGTTTCCACCATGACGCCCACCCCAAAGCGCCGTCGCCACCCCGACATGGATTGTATCTCCTACCAGTCCCAGTCACTCCGGCGCTCCACCAGGAACACACCTGGGGGAGAACGACCGGCTGAAGGTAAATCCATTGAAGAGGGCGTCTCGTGGTCTGACGCTGCATTGGATTCATCTCAAATGATTGCTTTTGGTCACCTCTCCAATGATCTAGGTGGCGCCAGTTCCGCAGCATCTCCTCAACTCAAACGGCGCTTGATCGACACCTCTTTGCAGTCGAAATTCATCCTCAATCTTGACAGGAGTAAGGGAACAGCCTCTCACAATGTGTATCGAGACAAATACTGTGATACCTCAGCTCGCAAACGCTTTAGCTCACCAACCTTTCGCCTTACGAACGTTAAATTTTCGAGAATATAACCTTGGCAGAGGAACTAGTTTTCGGCGGATGAACACCAAGCCGCACGGTCGAACAGCGCCACGGTGGCTGGAGGACTAGTTTTCGTCACCCCCTCTCTTTGAGTGCAGACGTGGTTTGTTATCGAGTGTGGTACTTTTGCTGTTATGGGACCGAAAAAGACCCCATCGCAGGCTAGTGTTAAGCCAAAGAGGACACAAAAGAAAATGACGGTCGAGCAGAAGGAGATCATTGAAAAACACAAACGAGGTGTGCGTCCCAGTACCAGTAATTATTATTATATCTTAATTGTTATTGAGTGGAGTATTTTTGCTATTATGGGACCAAAAAAGACCCCACCACAGGCCAGTGTGAAGCCAAAGAGGACACAAAAGAAAATATCAAGCATAGCTACTTAGCGTCCCAGTACCGGTATGCTAAGTTGACTATTGCTACATGTGGCTAGGAGTGTTTCTATGTTGTCTAAGCAACGGTCTCAGGCAGTAGAAGAGCTTGAAAAACTTCTGATTTGGATTACCGAAAAGCAGCTAGCAGGGGACAGTGTGAGTGAGGGTATTATCGGCGAGCAAGCACGGCAACTTCACTCGGATATCATCAAGAGGCAACTACATCAACGACCCTCACAAAGGTCAATAAAATGATTTTATTATACAATACATTTTATTTCTTTGACTCTCCTTCCTAACAGTAACTCCTCCTCACTCCTCCCACTCCAATCCATCAAGCCATCAACAACCATCACAAAGGTAAATAAAACAACTTTATTATACTGTACAGTACAGTATATTTCTATAATTACAATACAATAGCACATTTATTATACATAACATAGGTATATTTGGTGTAGTTTTAAGGCTTATTAAGTAGAAAATTATGTTTTATGGGTATCTGGGAACGGATTATTCTCATTTTAATGGTTTCTTATGGGAAATAAATGTTCGTTAGACAAACTTTTAGCCTTCCACACATTGGGAAGCAATTAAGTTGGTGAGCGGAGCTATCACTGTAATGTTCTTTCTGTTCTTGAACTAAAAACGATCCGCCAGTTTTGGAAAACGAAGCGATTGCCTGATTAGAAAAAAAACTGTTCTTATGCCATGACTGTGAAGTGTCCTTGAGAGTTTTGAAAGAGAAATAAAATGTATTATGATCTATTTTAAAATGTAGAGGTAGTTTACTGAGCGAGTTTCTTGTTCTGTAGCAACAAAGGGACATAAGTCTTCTTGTGCCGGTCCCAAGCCCGGATAAATACAGAGGGTTGTGTCAGGAAGGGCATCCGACGTAAAAGCTTGGCCAAAACAAACATGCGGATCAAACCTCTCAAGACGGAGGACACTGATTGGCTGTGGCGACCCCTTGAAGGGAAAAGCCGAAAGGAAAAGAAGTTGAATTCATTTTTGTAGTAACAAATTTTGACCAGGAGGTGGGGCAATATTACCTTTCTTCCCACACGGTCGTCTTTTGCTTCTTGTTAACCATATTTTTTATTGATGTATTTATTTTTGGGCAAGTCGAGCCATCCGAATTTCGTTCTGTTGAGAGTTTGCTCCACAAAAGTCTGTTTTTTCCTCTTTGATACAGAAACTCCAGTGCATAGTGGTTCATCCTCCCCGTTGCCCTTGACTCCAAGCAAAGAACCAAGCGGACCTTTTCACGGACTTGAGAGCAGACGAAATAATGAGCTCAATGAGGTAACAAAGCCATTTTGACGCAAAGCAACCTCCCGCGATTCCGCCCATTGCGCAAGCATGTACACACGGAAGCTATGCGCAAGCGTGCAGAAATCTGTTTTTCCACCCCTTTTTTTCTTCCTCTCCGTCTTTGAGGTCGACTTGAGACCAGTCCAGAATGGAAAAAGAATGGGAAGTAAAAACTGTTATATGGACCTGTATCCAACTTTCAAAACTCTTGCAACATTTTTTCTTTTTCTATTACTGTAAGGACAACCGACACCATTTTTTTTTTGGTTTCCTAACTGACATCAGAAAAGCGTTTGATAGCATCTAAAATAGCCGAAACACGCAGGCTGATATTTTTAGTCAAATACAAAACACCAATCAAAATGACTTCAAGTGTCCCAAAACTGCCACAAAATGAGCTCAGAACTGGGCAGATTCAGAAAGTCCCGCCCCCTTGTTGGTGACGTCACGCCAGGATACTCCTTCACAAACTGCCTCGCTCCAGAATCAAAACAATGGCTTCAGAGATTTCAGATTGGGAGAAGAGGCTTTCGTCTAACTCATCCAGTTATGAATATGATTCAAATAGTTCTGAAGAGGAAAGCATCAATGTTTGCAATCGATGAAAGAAGTCCTTCCGTATCAATTGGAGCCGTCTGGACTCCAATGAAGCGCCCAGAACATGCACAAGATGACGCACAAGCTCCGTTGGAAATGGCTTGATTTGTCTGCTGGGAATTTGTGTCAACAGACACCTTCTTTATGCGTGTTACCGCAATTGGCTACGACACGCAACAATTCACCATCGCGTTATTTATGTTGTTTTCTTTCTAATTTTGCCATCAACACGGTGTTTTCAGAGCAAACAAAGTACCCCAAATGCATGGTGTGTCGCTTTCTCGGTCAGGGGCGTTCCTGACGTGACGTCACGTCGGGCAACGTCATTACTGGAAAACAAAACTTCCTACATATTCAGCGCGAGTCTTAAAAGGTCAAATCTAGCTATATGCGCTCAGTACAAGTCATTTGACAAATTACTGTTTTCCAGTAATGACGTTGCCCGACGTGACGTCACGTCAGGAACGCCCTTGACCGAGAAAGCGACACACAATGCATTTGGGGTACTTTGTTTGCTCTGAAAACACCGTGTTGATGGCAAAATTAGAAAGAAAACAAATTACACAACTTTGTTTCTGTTTGTCAGGTGCTGAGTTGGAAGCTGACACCTGATAATTATCCCTTAAATGACCAGCCTCCGCCACCCTCCTACCTGTATGGAGTGCAGCACCTTCTACGACTTTTTGGTTGGTTATTTTTTTTTTTTTTTTTGCCCCCTATTTGTCCATATGATTGTTTTGCGTTATCCTAACTTCTGCACCACATTTCCTTGATTGTTCCAGTGAAGCTTCCTGAGATCCTTGGAAAGATGCAGATCCCTGAAAGGAATTTAAGAGCGTTGGTCAAACATCTTGAGCTCTTCCTCAGGTGGCTGATACTACATTGAGTCTTTCAATCTGTCATTAAAAATGAAGGGGACTCTTGGTTGTAAACAAGTTAGAGAGAGCAAACGAATCGTCACAAGTTCCCATTGCTTACAACTAGAGAATCCAGTCCGAAATTCTAATTTTTGGGAAGAGGTGATCTCAAAAATCAATAAGAAATCAAAGCCCAAGGACAAAAATACCAAAAGGAAATGAGAGCATGAGTGGATGGTAGGGAGGGAGATGAGTGGGTGTTACACAAGCCAGGCGAGTCTAATCTTTAAATCCTCCCGAGCGATCTTCAGTTGAGCCGCTCCCAAACCAAAGGGATTTGCTTCTCCCAGTCTCTAATCAAACCCTTGCAGTACTGCCTCCTACCACTGTGTTGTGCTGTGGTGAAGAACTGCAAATCGAGAACAAGATTGCTTTATCTGTCCCTCAGTCCAAACTACAGTGACAACTTGGCTTACGAATTCAATTGGAGTGTGTGAGGCTAAAAGTGTTGTATCTCAAAAATTAATTTCCCATAGGAAACCATTAAAATGACAATAATCCGTTCCCAGGTCCCCATAAAACATCATTTTCTACTTTCTAATTTTCGAAACTACACAAAATATACCTTATTTTATGTATAATAAAGACGCTATGGTAGTCTAATTAAAGAAATAAACTGTACAGTATAATAAAGTCGCTTTATTTACCTTTGTGATGGTCGTTGATGGATTGGAGTGGGAGGAGGAGGAATGGAGGGAGTTACTGTTTGGAAGGAGAGTCCCCTTCCAATAAGGACTACCGGGACTGGTACGCTAAGTCACACAAACACACACCTTGTTTGTGTTTTTCGATGATCTCCTTCTTCTGCTCGACCGTCATTTTCTTTTGTATCCTCTTCGGCTTAACACTTGCCTGTGGTGGGGTCTTTTTCGGTGCCGTAATAGCAAATATGTATGACAAACCACGTATGCACTCAAATGCGTGTGGAAAAGTAGTCTGCCAGCCACCGTGGCGCTGTTCGGTTTGGTGTTCTTCCGCCGAAAACTAGTCCGCCAGCTATCGTGGCGCTCCGTGTGTGCCAAGATTATTTAAGATATTTTAATGTTCGTAAGGTGAAAAGTTCGTACGCTAAAGCGTTCCTAACCTGAGGTATCACTATATATTTTTTAAATAATAATAATACATTTCATTTGTAAGCGCCTTTCAAAACTCTCAAGGTCACTTTACAGTCACTGGATCAGTTTTTCTGTGGATGAGCAGCGGCAGCCACATGCGCCAGCGTTCACTCAACCCGGAAGTAACTCAAATAGATAGAAAGCTAACTAGATAGCTTTTAGATAGCTATTGCGCTTCATAGTTTATCTCTGTCTCCCCCTCTTTCCCATTCAAGGCAGATGATAATGAAAAAGACAAAAGTCAAGCATTGAGACCTTTGATTTTTGCTGCAGTTGGCCATTTTGAAAGAAGGATGAGATGTCTTGGCGTCCTCGCCATTTGGCGCTCATCAAAGCGTTCTGTTTCTCCTTTCTGATGACTATAATTTGTTTGCATTGAGATTAGGAAGACCGGTGGGGCTAAGATGAGATGGCAAGATTTAGAGGATTTGGCCGAGTCGTGGATACTAAGAAGATTCCGGATTAGTTTTCCCCGTGACCGATTAGATGGGAGGCAGAGGGGGTCGGTCGGTGAAGGGTGGCTTCACGCTTAACTGTTGGTCGCTCATCTTCTGTCTGTATGGCCAGACGGACGATTTGGATTGGCTCTGAGCACCTCCATCGGAAGGCGTCGGTCCCTGACCTTTATTTATAACCAACCGCTTATTGGGAATCAAGTCGCGCATTTCATAGGTCTGCTGTTTGTCAGCTGATAATGACTCTCTTCTCTTCTTTCACGTAGGTTTCTGGCCGAGTTCCATGAGGATTTCTTTCCTGAGTCTTCCTATGTGTCAGCATCCGAGGCTCACAATAACATGAAACAACCCAGGCCTGTTTATTGAAAATGGCAGCTCCTCTTTGCCCCTCCTTTACTTGTCTTCACGCATATCTTCTCGGTATAACTTGGAGAAGTAAAAAGTATGGGAGAACCTACTATTAAAAAAACACAACTGTATTGTATATGTATACTGTATTGTTCATTTTCTTGACTCTCAAGTCATCTGAAAATAGGTTTACTACTCCCTGCCTCAGGGAGTAGTCCTCTGCTCCCCCCAACTTGAGAGCAGGGACCTATCATAGCAGAGTCCGGCACCGCCACGTCTGGACAGTAGCGATATATATAGGGCCGAAACTACCAGTAAGACTTGAGTTTGCTGATGAAGCTTCTTGGATATGAAGCGAAATGTCTGACACCTTCAAAGAAGTCCAGATGACGGCTGAAGAAATCTCTCATTCAGATATTTTTAGGCTAGCGGAGAGGGCCTAGCAGGCCCTGACGGTACACCATTGGTTGTTATACAGGTCATCTTTCTGAGACATATAATATAGTAGATGGGACAGTTGCGCCATCTCTTCAGTCATCTGAACTCTTGCATTCTGCAAACCAGGCTTTCACTTTCCTGGGCTCCTAATGGGCTTCCGTGGTGAGCCCCAATCTAATTTGTAGTGCAAAAGATACTTGTAATCAACCACTCATCACTGCAACTCAAAACGGTAGTCTCCTGCCTGCTGCTATCATGTTGCCGCGTGAACCACCGACCGAAGCCTCCTGATGCACCGCCAATCAATTTCTCACCGCCAATCATATCTCTTATTTTTCAAATAATTCACTTGCAAATGCTGTTATGACCTTTTAAGTGCTGTTATCACCTAAGTGCTGGCGCTTACACCTCTGTCGTAATTGAACCCGTTTTCTTTGTGGCAACCACTCATGATGGCCATCCCACCTCAGTCTGTATTCAAGCAAGGTAAATCTCGAGAAGAAACCAGAGACTTTGGACCATCCAGCTCGTCTTGCCACATTCCCAAATGTATCCATGCTGGTCCTTACCTTCGTCTTTTTCATCCTACCTGAATTTTTGCATTTTGGAACTAGAAAATGCATTTGAAGAGGAGAGAGCGGTTACCAGCCCTTCGGCCTCTTCTGACTCTTCTCGGACGTCTTTGGCTTTCAGCTCAGACCTCACCCCTGTAAACGAAGTCTTTAAATGTTTGGAGATCCTGAGGTCTTCCGTCAAGGCGCCCTACCAAGAGTATGCCAAAGCCAGGGAATGGAGAGAAACCTCGTTTCTGGGAAATGATGAGTGAGTATGACACGGCATTCTCTGCAGCTTTGGAATCCTCACTGTTAATTCTCTAAGTGGGGTTTTACCTACAAACCATGTAAAACGGAGCCATGTCCTGGCTATTTTCACTAAAGAAGGGTTCGGTGAATGTGCGTACTAACTGGTTGGGTTAGGAGTATCTAATGCAGTGGTTCCTAAACTGGGTTCAATCGAACCCTAGGGGTTCAGTGAGTCGATCTCAGGGCTTCGGTGGATCCTCCGCCACAGAGGTCCACCCCTCAGCTTAGTCTACAGTTTGTGGGTACAGTCATTGAAAGAAGGGTTCGGTGAATGAGCATATGAAACTGGTGGGGTTCGGTGCCTCCAACACTAGCTAATAAATAGCTAACAGATAGCTAGCTAGGCACTACTTCACTCAACCCGGAAGTAACCCAGATAGAAAGCTAGCTAGCTAATAGATAGCTAGGTAACTCGGATAGAATACGTGTGCCCACTATAATAATATACTATTAGTAAATAGAAGGCACACCCCATTATAAAGCACTACAGTAGAGGCTGGGGATACGCACTACTTCTACAGGGCCAAATGGAGTCGGACAGTACTTGCCAGACCTGTTGAGGGTCAATGTTATTTCACACATAAGGCGCGCCGGCGTATAAGCTGCAGGGTCATTTTTTCAAGAAAATCAAGGCTTTTGGATGCACCTTATGCACCGGAAAATATGGTAATTGGTGAACATACGTTTATTGATAAATATACTGAGTAATGTCTGTTTCACCATCTTTACATCATGGAATGATGTCTTGTTCTTAACGATTAAGTGGCTTCCTTGTAAAGAAGCTTTGTAGCTACTTTTGCTTTTGAAGTTAGATGCATTAAAACAGTCGGGATTTAAATTTTGGAGAAATCGTCCATTGTAGATCTATGCTGAAGTATTTTTATGCAAGGTTTGTGGTGACTGATCCAATGGTCAATTTGAGGTCATTTGAGGTTTTTCCTCAATCCCAAGCATCTTTGCACAATTGTGACACTCATCCACCTTTAAACCTCTGTGACTGTTGCACATCTACTAACCTTTTTTTTGCATCCATCCATCCATCCATCACCCCACCCCCCACTGACCCACACATCAAGTAATATCACTGCAGTTGTGGTTATTGTTGGAGCCTGCTCCTCTGCTGGTGGCAGCTTGAGGATTAGGGCATAGTTGAACATGGACGCAGCAGGATGGTACACTGAGGCATGAGGTAGGATACCATTGAGTTGTTGTTTTTTGTTCTTGTTGATATTGAAATAAATGGAGGATATGTTTGCATTTCTCAATGCAAGTATCCCTGTGGGTGTCTCTACTTGTACATGCTCAAATGGTTATCTTGTCTCCTATTGCCAGGGTGTATAATGTCAACATTGTAATGTTCGGACCCCGGTATATAATGTCTTTTCACTTGTAGGCTTCTTTTTGGACCACTGTGTCTATGTGCATGCGACTATCTACAGATTTCATATCAATTTGTCAGCAACTAAAAATCTGCTGCACTTAACATGTTTATGAGACACTAATCGAAGGGAAAGCAAAAATGTGACAGGTGGACTGACTGGTATATATTTTTAGTCGGTAGTCCATCCCTCATTTTCTTGGCTTGTCGTATGTGTATTGATCATGAGATTGTGTTCTGGAAAGTGCATTCTTTTTTTTAATATCTGCAGTAGATGAGTATCGACAGTTTTTCCTGGAAATTCTGGCCCACTAAACTGCTATCTCTGGAGGGGGAAACCATGCACTATCAATCAGAATCATCTTTATTGCCAAGTATGTAGAACACACAAGGAATTTGTTTCCGGTCGAACACGCTACACTACTATCATCATCAAAAAAGCAAAGAGCACTATACCGTTCTATTTGGGTTACTGTTTAAAGAGTTGATGGCTTGGGGGAAGAAGCTGTTTAAATGTCTGCTGGATTTGGTGCGCGTGGATCGGTAGCGCCTGCCTGAGGGGAGTAGCTGGAAAAGGTGGAGGGGAGGGTCAAGTATGATTTTCTGCGCCCTAGTTTGGATTCTTGCAGAGTGCCAGTCCTCGAGAGTGGGTAGGGCGGTGCCCATGATTTTTCTCCGCCGTCCTAACTGTCCGTTGAAGTCGGATTTTGTCCATTTTTAAGGCGACCCCCGACCCAAACGGCGATGAAAGAACACGGGATGGATTGGAGGACAGAAATGTTGCGGCACCTCCTGTGGCAGGCAATGCTTCTTTAGCAGCCTCAGGAAGTACATCCTCTGTTGGGCCTTTCTCAGGACGGAGTTGGTGTTGACCTCCCATTTCATGTCCCGGGAGACTGTGATTCGCAGGAACTTGACGTTCTCAATGGTTGACACCAGGCAGCTGGATAGTGTGAGGGGCAACAGTGGTGATGGATGTTTCCTGAAGTCCACCATCATCTCTACTGTCTTGAGCGTGTTCAGCTCTAGGTTGTGTACGGTGTAGATGGGGTGCTGCTGGCCTCAATTCGACACATTCTCAGTCAGTGGTCAAAACACTGAGATGGTTTCAATTCTACCAGCACTTCCTTATTCGAGGAAGTTCAGTTTGGTGATTTTGAGGTGTGCTCCTGTATCATTGGGGTCTAAGTCCCCTGTGAGGTCCGGAAACGTGGATAAGACGCTTGTCGGTGGCAAGGTCCTCGGGCCGGACAAGTAGAGAGTTCCAAAAGGATCTGAATATTGTGCAAAACACCAATACAAATGACTTCAAGTGTCCCAAAAGTGCCACAAAATGAGCTCGGAACTGGCCAGATTCAGAAAGTCCCGCCCCCTTGTTTGTGACGTCACACCAGTATACTCCTTCACAAACTGACTTGCTCCAGAATCAAAACAATGGCTTCAGATTGGGAGAAGATGCTTTCTTATTACTCATCCAGTTATGAATAGGATTCAAATAGTTCTGAAGAGGAAAGCATAAATGTTTGCAATCGATTCAAGAAGTCCTTCCGTATCAATTTGAGGCGTCTGGACTCCAATGTAGCGGCCAGAAAATGCACAAGATGGCGCACAAGCTCCGTTGGAAATGGGCTGATTTGTCCACTGGGAATTTGTGCCAACTAGTATCAAATAGTAGTCTTGGTGCAACACACAACGATTCTCCATCGCGTTATTTATGTTTTCCTTCTAATTTCGCCATCAACACGAAGTTTTCAGACCAAACAAAGTACCCAAAATGCATTATGTGTCGCTTTCTCGGTCAGGGGCGTTCCTGACGTGACGTCACGTCAGGAACGATCGTCACCAACTCAAAAATAGGACTTCCTGAATATTCAACGCGAGTAATTAATATCGCTTAATGATGTGGAATCTTTGTAAAATACGCTCAGTAGAAGTCATTTGAAGTGATTTTACAAACTATGGACGCAACTTGTTGGGAGGTGTCGGTTGTCCTTTAAGTACAGTGTCATTGGTGACAATATCCTATTGATCCCACGAGCTTGTTTGTATCTATGGGACCCATTTTGCGAGCCACAGCTTATCACACGTCGAGTTATGTCGCAATCCCGTCTGTGGGTGTGTGCGTGTGCACGCCTGTGTCAGTGTATGTGTTCATGTCAATGAAGTTTATCCCCACTGGCCCAGATGCGCGCCAAATCATCATCATCATCACCAGCGATGCCTCGCAGTACTGCTAAGCTGGAACATTTGCCACCAAGTCAGCAGTAAAAGAAAAAGAAAAAAAAAAACATTTAGCGAAAGGACCAGAACGGGAGCTCACGGAGGTGGCAAAGAACGCCGATTCCATCCGTCGAGGTCTCGAGGAGATGGAGCCGTGTGATGATGAAGATGAACTAAACCCTTTCAAGTGAGTGCCAACTAATATTCTGCGTTTTGTAGTCAAATCTCCTATTATAATTGATGATCTTAATGCGTTGCCAACACGTTTGCAATGAGATTCTTTGCATGTAATTTTGTGACCTTTTGGGGAATAAGAGGTCGTTGTGTGAGTCGCTCAGTTGGGTCGTTCACGGTTTTGTCAGTCCATTTTTCAAAAGAATGTCAAGGAGAAAGTTTAGTTGCATCTCGTCTGTGTAAGCTCTCAGTCGTACAGGAGTGGTCCATCGATGAAAAGGTTGTGTGTACAAATTTGAAGGTGTCGCAAGTTTTGCTTCTTATCCAAGAGGCTTCGTCAGCAAACTAAAATCTTTTGCTGGTAGTTTCGGCCCTATATATATATATATATATATCTACTGTCTACTACTGTCCAGACATAGCGATGCCGGACTCTGCTATGATTGGTCCCTGCTCTCAGGTTGGGGGCAGCAGAGGACTACTCCCTGCGGCTACACTGATTACTGCTATTGTCCTGACTGATTACCTCTATTGTCCTGCCTGAGTATGAGGTCTACGACTGGCCTGATTGCCCCATTTGCTTTGGTATCACCTCATCGTCATGTTGCCTAAGAAGTGTGTTGTACGAACGATCCAAATTGAAACTCACCCCACCATGGCGATTTAGTGAAGGATTTTGCTGTTCTATGAACATAGCTTCCCCTTTCAAACCATTTATTTTCTTTCGCTAAGATGTTAACCTCATTGTCGTCAAATGAGTGGTTGCTAGCTTTGGGGTGCATATGTGCTGCAGATTGAGGCCCACTTTATTTGTCTCAAAATGAAGATATCCGCAATGAATCCGGGATATTTTTTGGAGTTTGAGTAAACCTCGACGTAGCATTTTAGCTAGCTTGCAAAAGAGCCCACTCTTAAAATTGGCAAAACAACAAATACCAACTGTAAAAGCTAGACAGGTGGCAATTTGTAATTGCGAGTTAAGCAAACGTTTGAATACTTAAACATTTCAATCCAGGAATTGTTGTTGTGACGTTTTTTTTTTCAATTTTTATTTTTCTGTTAATGTCGCGGACGTCTGCCTCGCAAGCTCGCATTTGTATCTATTCGCTGGCAAATAGCTATCTATTTGCTAGCTATTAGCTATATATTCACTAGCTGGCTAGCTCGCTATCTATTGAAGTTACTTGTTGCTGAAAAAGCTGATCACACCATTGACCAGTGAGGCTGTTGCATCAATAACTTGTTGGCACATGCTGTCCACCCTGAGCAGTGGACAGCACGTGTGAGACGGCACATTTTATGGACGAGTCAGCGTCCCATTTGTGTGTTGTTGTCGTTGTGTGTGGCGGGAAAACCGTTTTTCTCCGAGGGCCGAAGCCCCTTACGACACGAAGGTCACCTTCCTTGAAGAGCTACCGTTGAGAAAATAACAAACAGCTGCGCCGTCAAGTGACGATGTCAAATTGTTCCATTACGGACCAAACAAGCTTGTTACGGACAGCCAATCAGAATCAGAATACGAATAAAGGTATTCTGATTCTGATTGGCTGTCCGTAACAAGCTTGTTTCAATCAATTGCTTCAGTGGACATGAGCGCCATTCCCCAATTTGTTTGGGTTTTGTTTTTTTTCTCGCGGGGGTTCCGATAAAGCGCTGGTCATACCTCTGGCAATGTTTTTCCTTTCCACAAGTGGGCAGCATTTGTCTTTTTTCCATGTTAGTGCTTTGTTCCACCTTCAGCTGTCGTTAATGCACTACATAAAGCAATATGTATGTATTGCATTGTATTTTGTACATCTGCCCCCATTTCATGCTCATATAACTCCAAACCCATACCATTTAGGAATCAACTCTTTTTTTTTCCTGATGAAAGAAGACAGTCTAATGTTTTTTACGCTGCATTAAATGTTTGTGTTGCTGTTGCTAAAACTCAATATTCTGTGGGTCCTGGAATTTGAGTGACAATGACAAAAACTGAGCGCATTTTTGCACATCTGGCGGTGAAAGAGTTAAGGAGCAGAGAATATTGAAGTGGGTTGGATGAAATAGCCTACCTTGAAATATATAGCATTTTGATTAGCATAACGGATTTCCAACTTACTTTGCATGTGTGGATGGTTGATTTTGGTTGAAGTGTATTTTGAACTGACTACTTAGCCGTCATCTGTACAGACGACGGCTGAAGAAACCTTTTCATGGATGGACCACTCCTGTACCGCAGAAATAATAATAATAATAATAATACGTTTCTAAGCGCCTTTCAAAACTGTCAATGTCACTTTACGGTCACTGGATCAGTTTTTCATACTCTATCAGCAGTTTTAACATTTTTTGGTTAACATACTGTTGTAATGTAGGGAACAAGTGATTGGTTTTCTTTGGGGATCCGTTTTGGGGATCCATGCATCCATTTTTTAATCCATGCATCCTCACGAGGAATGCAAGAGCGCTGGAGCCTATCCCAGCTGTCTTGCTAATCTGTGTAGCCTCAGGGAATAGTCCTCTCCTCCCCCCAACCTGAGAGCAGGGACCTATCATAGCAGAGTTCGGCACCGCCACGCCTGGACAGTAGGGATATATTGATAGGGCCAAAACTACCAGCATTTTTTTATTATTATTTTGCTGATGAAGCCTCTTGGATAAGAAGCCTTGAAAGAAGTACAGATGACGTACGGCTGAAGAAACCTTCTCATCGATGGACCACTCCTGTGCGACTGAGAACTTCCTTTTTGATTTGTTTTTAAAAACTGTAACTGTTGGCAATCACTCTCCCAAACAACTGGGACGTGTGTCTCACTCAGTCCATATTTTGTCAATAGCAACCTACTCATTAGCTTTGACTTTCTGTCACAGCATATTAAGTCAGTGTGAGTTGGCGCTTCCAAAAATACATACAGCGGATGTCAAGTTTAAGCATTGGCGTTGTGGGGATACGCAATTCTGGGATCGAGTGATACCTTGGCTTACGAACTTAATTGGTTCCCAGACAGAGAGTGTCAGACCGAAAGTGTGTATCCCAAGCATTCCTTTCCCTCAGGCAACCATTACAATGAGAATAATCCGTTCTCAGGTCCCCATAAAACTTAATAGCTATCAAGCGAGCTAGCATGCTACCTAGCGAGCTATCTAGCTATTGAGCGAGCTATCTAGCTATTGAGTGAGCTATCTAGCTATCGAGTGAGCTATCTAGCGAGCTAGCATGCTATATAGCATGTTATATAACTATTGTCAGAGCTAGCATTCTATCTAGCAAGCAATCTTGCTATCGAGCAAACTATGTAGCTATCGAGGTATCGAGCGAGCTATCAAGCTAACCAGCGAGCTATCGAGAAAACTATCGAGCTCTCTCTTTATTTTAGTAATATTTTAATTGTTATTCAGGGATAAAAAGAAGGTGTCACCAAAAATGCGCATTTGACTGTGTCTTGCTCTTGCAAAGGCAAGTGAAATGACGTACGTGCGTGCGTACGTGCGTACGTGCGTGCGCAAGAAGGTTAACCATTTGCCACACGTGTCAACCATCACCGATACGTTGATTATTTCTATCATATCAATGCACGGCGCGCTCCCACCTTGTCACTCACACTAACATTGTGACCTTGGGCTATATTATTATTATTATTCATGTGATGTTGTAGTCAGTCACCCCCCCCCCCCCTCCCCTACTCCCGCTTTAGCCATCTGTCGTCTTTGTAATAAATAACACTGTTTTAAATCAGCTGAGCGGAGGATAGCATTGCAAATTTGACAAATGGAAAAAATGCTAGCATTAGCAAGCATTAGTGCGTAAACGGTTACGAAGCACTGGAAAAAAAACTTGTAAGGTACAGATATTCCTTGCTTTCGGTTTTGATTAATTGCTTGTCTGTGGCTGTGAAGTGTCCTAGAGAGTTTTGAAAGGTGCTTAGAAATCTAATGTATTATTATTATTATTATCTATTAGCTGTCTAGCTTACTAGCTATCTAGCTAGCTATTGTTTAGCTTTCTAGCTGGCTAGATAGCTATCTATTAGCGACTGTGTCCTGTGACTGTAAAGTGACCTTGAGAGTTTTGAAAGGTGCTTATAAATTAAATGTATTATTAGGCTACCAAGCTAGCTGTATATTAGCTATCTGTCCGGCTAGCTGGCTATCTGGCTGGCTACCTATTTGCTGTCTATTTGCTATCTGGCTAGCTATCAATTAGCTGGATGTCTGTTAGTTGGGAATCTAGATAGCTATCTACTAGCTGGCTAGCTATTAGCTAGTTATCTGTTACATAGCTATCTACTAGCTGGTTAGCTAGCTTTCTATCTAGTTGAGTTAGTTCCGGGACGAGTATGTATTTTTTCAAAATAAAACAGTTCGGACTCAGATCATAAATAAAACGGAAATTATGTCAATTATTTATTCTTTCTGCGCGGCCCGGCATCAAATCACCCACGGACCCGTACCGGTCCGCGGGCCGGGGGTTGGGGACCTCTGTCCTAGATGAAGCTGACAGTTTAACTTGCTGTGTCTGTTGACCTCAGATTGACCCCAGGTTGTCTGTGCTTCAATTGTGTTGACTGAGCATATTGACTAAGCATGAAACTTTGAAATATGAGAACTTTTTATTCTGTCAAATCTCTATCAGTATCATCGAGCTAAACTCCGCCCCTTGATGAGAAGGTTTCTTCAGCCGTCATCTGTACAAAAGTGAAGGTTTCGGACGTTTCGCCTCCTATCCAAGAGGCTTCGTCAGCGAACTAAAGTCTGACTGGTCGTATCGGCCCCATTTATATATCCCTAATGTCCAGACCTGGTGGCGCCGGACACAGCTATGATAGGTCCCTACTCTCAGGTTGGGGGGGGGCGCGGGACCCCCCCCCCCTGTGGCCCCACTGATTGTTCCTACATTCCTGACTAACGATTGGCCTATTACACCCACTCCCCCCGGTATCACCTCATCAGCATAACGACCCTCATCAGCATTGCGAAGGGTCGTTATGGGTCGTTATGCTGATGAGGTGATACCGGGGGGAGTGGGTGTAATAGGCCAATCGTTAGTCAGGAATGTAGGAACAATCAGTGGGGCCACAGGGGGGGGGGGGTCCCGCGCCCCCCCCCAACCTGAGAGTAGGGACCTATCATAGCTGTGTCCGGCGCCACCAGGTCTGGACATTAGGGATATATAAATGGGGCCGATACGACCAGTCAGACTTTAGTTCGCTGACGA
The DNA here is from genome assembly GCF_051943395.1 of Hippocampus bargibanti. NCBI lineage: Eukaryota > Metazoa > Chordata > Actinopteri > Syngnathiformes > Syngnathidae > Hippocampus > Hippocampus bargibanti. The sequence continues at coordinate 365,891 of NC_142734.1, read as the reverse complement.
AGCCTCTTGGATAGGAGGCGAAACGTCCGAAACCTTCACTTTTGTACAGATGACGGCTGAAGAAACCTTCTCATCGATGGACCACTCCTGTACGACTGAGAGCTTACACAGACGTCCGCCCCTTGATGGACAATTTTCAAATACGTATTAAAAAGCCGCAGTCACTATTTGCTTTCACTTGATTGTAAAGTTGTCAAATGAAAGCTTGCTTGGGTCCCTTTGGCGTAATCCAAAAAACAAGAGTCAGCTCTTGCTCGACACTCTCAACTCTTTTTTTTTTTTTTTTTTCATGGCTCACGTGTCTTTCCCAGCGTTCGATGCACTTTCACCCCCCTCCTCCGGCCATCTTTCAAGTTTGTTTCCTTCATTCCGCTGCTTCCCTCTCCGGCCTGCAAAATAGAACTTGTAGTTTAGCAGCACAGGAGCATCCGTCATGCATTCATCGCTATGCACTGCATCCTTCTGTCCCTCCCCCTTTGCCTCGTCCACTCCAGTGCACCCGTCCCCTCCGTCCCCCCTCCGGGCTCACTGCAGCCCATCTATGCGAGGTGCGACGCGATGCAGCAGATGAGGCTCGGTCAGCGAGACGGGACGCTCTTTCCTAGCAAAAAAAATTAATACATTTGGACGCTAAGCGCGCAAGATGGCACATTCAGCAATGATCAATGTTCTGAGTTTGTCTATGGAACTCTTGTTGTTGTTTCCAATGGCTTTTGTTGAGAAGTGTCACGGATCCGCCTTGAAATGGGGATGATTTTCCAGGTATGAGAAATTGGGATGCCGTTTTTGGTAGCAGAGCGTCTGATTTTTGGGCGTACAGTACGGCGGCTGGTAGCAGTAGCGCATGGATATGTTTGTTTTTTCTAAAGTGCAAAAGTCCTTTGCGTAAGTATGTCTTTGGTTTCATTTTTCACCTTTTTTTTTAAACACTCACAACGTATCCCGTGGAACTTGGTCCATAAATGTTCAAAGAATACGTCTGTGGAAGCTCTCAGTTGTACATGAATTCTCCAGATGGCTTTTGTGATGATTTACTGTGTCTCTTGTTTGCATCTCCCTCCCAGCCCTGCCTCCCCTGCTCTTTCCCACTGCCACACTCACCGAACTCTGAGTACACACTGTACTATCATCCTGAACACTTTTTTTTCTTTTTTTTCTTCTGCAAGACCTCACTTCAACCTTTTGTTGTTTGTTTTTGCATTACTACACTACGTCACTTTACATACGACACTTGACACTTCCTCACGTTACATACCGCCCTAGCTCACTTTACATTCAGCAATGGCATGTATTGTCTGTGTCAATTGTCTGTCCTTTTTAGCCACATTTTAAGTGCCTTGCACGCTGCGTCTGAGAGGACATTAATTTCATCTGCGCTGTATGTCATACATATTAGCATATTCGATATGGCGTGCGACGGTCAAGGAGACGAGCTTCCTCAAGCAGTGTGTCATGAATCGTGGAACCAACTTGGAACCTACTCGTGGAAAGGCAAAAGGTCACGCTGGTGTTTGCCGTGACTGAAGCTCGTTGGCATTTGGCAGCAGAGAAGGGCCAGAAGGCCTTGTTTGTGCACTGAATAGCAGATGAGAGGAACGTGTGCCAGATTGCCCGCGAGTCAATGCCGTTGTATTCTGCTCTCTCTCTCTGAGTGTCAAGTTCCGGTGTAGTGTAGTCACAAGTGTCTCAGCGACAAATTTGACATCCGTTGTATGTAAAATCAAGAGTTTTCATTTGATTTTCCTTATTTAGTCCTGGAATGTAGAACTCTCGCAGGTTGACGTGGGACGGGCGATGTGGGATACGCACCACTTTTCACCTTACACACTCTGTCTGGGAACCAATTAAGTTCGTAAGCCAAGGTATCACCGTACATACAAAGCACACCACCCAAATACAAGGCACACCACACTGCAAGGCGCTTTTTAAGAGAACCAAGGCTTTTGGATGCGCATTATACAGCGGAATATACGCTAATCTTCTGTGCATCCCAAATGACATTTTCCTGCAAATCAAAGATTGGAGATTCGAAGCAAAAAGCTTTTTTTTCCACGTTTGAAGGCACAAAATGGTCTTGCACTGGCCTTTTGCTTTAGTTCATCATGCATAGAAACATGTTTTCATCTTGAAACCATGAGGAATTCGTATGAGAAATAAAGCTTGTCATGGTTGGGCGGGCGGAGGGAAGCAAAGTTTGGCCGTTGGCACACGCTGCTTTGATGTCGTATTTTAAGCCGCTGAATGAAGGCTCTTGAAATTCATGAAAAAGCGTTTTTTGCCATGAACAGCATGCAAAGATGTTGCAACGGAACCGCTAGCGCTACCGCCACTTAAGTCAGAGCGTACTTAATTATTGATTCTTTCAGCTGCTTTTTACTACACACAATAAAGTGGGACAGAATGCAAGAGCGAGGAAAAAAATAGACATCTTTTATAAAGTCTCCTACATTTGAAACAGCGACACGTTTGTCCGATGTAGACGTAGGCTTGCCTGCCATCTTTAATTCATCGACCAGGCCTTGTTAGTTGAAGTATAGCATTCATTCAAATTGCTCTAAAAATAAGTCTTATTTTAAATGAAGTTTGTCCTTACGGTAAAGACGTGAATTCCCTCTTTAATTATTATTTAATTAAGATATCCATAACCTTCCCCCCTCCCCTTACCTATCTGACCTTCTTCAAATTTCTATTCCCTCTCGTTCCCTCAGATCCTCTTCCTACCTCCGCCTCTGTGTTCCCCCCCGCCCTGCCCGTCTCAGCACGACAGGGCTTTCAGCTACTCTACCCCCAATACTACTACTACCACTAACAATAATAATAATAATATTAATAATACATTTCATTTATGAGCACCTTTCAAAACTCTCATGGTCACTCCACAGTCACAGGGTAAGTTTTTCCGCGGGTGAGCAGCGGCAGCCACAAACGCCAGTGTTCACTCAACACGGAAGTAACTCAAATAGATAGCAAGCGAGCCTGCTAGCCAATCGTTAGCCACACGGGTACTTAGCTAGATAGCTACCTAAATAGCTAGCTAGCCAGCCAGATAGCTAATAGATAGAAAGTAGCTGGCAAATGATAAAATCCTTCTCCTCGCCACAAAATGATTTCTTTCGGCCAAAGATAAACGCAAGGCAGGAAATTCAGTGACACCGTTTGCAGATGTGGTGAGAGCGCAAGGCTCGTTTAGCACTTAGTTCTGCTCCAAAAACCACCACATATTCATCCATCCATTCTATATAAGATACATTACTCACACGTATGCGTCTGCAAGCGCTCGGTCCGTTAAACGCTCGCTTGAAATGTTCTCCAATCAATTCATCCGCAAATTGCCATTCATAGATTAGATGACATTACATTAGATTAGATGGAGATAGTGGAGACATTTACATTTCACAGCACCAAAAAACCAAATACAGGAGCTGCTGTAAAGGCAGCCGCCCTCGTGGCATCCCTTTGCACGCACGTTGCCATGATTAGGTTAGTTTTAGATTATTCAGAAACATCACTCCTGCTGTTATTGAAGTTTCAAATCAACTTTTTATTTTTTTTAGGTTGAAGTGGGAAATGGGCTGACAATTAGTGTTCAAATGTAACACTCGTTCTTTTCCAAATTTATCGGCAACGGTGGTCCTCACTCCTTAGCTGGAGTTATCCAGACCTCACAAAACCATTGAAACAGGAATGTGTGTGTGTGTGCGCGCGTTTGGAGAGTGGGGGTTTGAATACAGACGCTGCCCACCTTACGAACAGGATACGTTCCGAGTGGTCGTTGGTAAGGGGAATTTGTATGGTGAACGCTACGCGTTTGCAAAGCCTCTTGAAAAACGTGTGCGTCTTTTTCTGTAGTGGTTGAAAGTTTTCATCGCAGCAGATGCTCGCCACGCATGAATGAATGGAACAAACAAGAAAAGAAAGTTGCTTCTTCATCTCCGTGAGTGCACACAAGAAATATACTGGGCTGCTTTTCTGCCTTAAATCCACTAAAAGTCAAAGCATGTCGCTGGCATGGAGCAAAGCTATCTAAAACATGAGTGGACTCTTCATGTCCTTCAATGTTTCATTCATGAGGACATGCTGACGGTGGAAGAGAGCGAGATGGGATGGCAAAGGAAGGCACTTAGATCATTTTGAAAAGCTGCGTCTCTCAATCAATAGGAGTTGGAGCGGCTATTTAGGTTCCTCTTGTCGCTACTTCAGCAATGCATGAAGATTTATGACGCCTTCCTTTGTCCTTAATGACAACGATCTGATCACGTGACTTCAGACCATCTGTCGGTTTGATCGGGTGAATTCAGACGATCCGATCAGGTGAAATGACACGATCTGATCACGTGGCTGATCACATGACTTCAAATGGTGACTCCGGATGATCTGTCAGTTTGATCAGGTGACTTGAGACAATCTGACGATGCTTTTCGGATGACGAGCGAAACATCCGACACCTTGAAAGAAGTACAGATGACGACTGAAGAAACCTTTTCATTGAGTCTTAAAACTACACAAAATATACCTTATGTAGAATAAATGTGCCATTGCATTGTAATTAAAGAAATAAACTGTACTGTATAATAACGTCATGTTATTTACCTTTATGATGGTAGTTGTCAATGATGACAAACTTCCAGATGACATCTGAATGAAGTTGCCCTACTTCCGCGGCGATAATACCCTCACTCACAATGTCCCCTGCTAGCTGCTTTTCGTTAATACAAATCAACAGAGGTTTTTCAACCTCTTCTATTGCCTGAGACCATTGCTTAGACAACATAAACATATTATTATTATTATTATTATTATTATTATTCGTAGTAGTAGTTGTAGTAGTATCATGGCACCAAAACACGGAGAGCCTGACATGATCCAAAAATTGACCAGATGGTAAGTAGATCCACAAACATAGACTCAGACCAACTATGGTACACATTTTTTTAGAGAAACAGTACTACTACTACTACTACTACTACTACTACTACTACTACTACTACTACTACTGACAACGAATACTAGTAATACTACTAATAATAATAAATTTCATTGATAAGCGCCTTTTGAAACTCAAGGACACTTTACAGCCACAGGACATTTTTTCTGTGGGTGAGTAGCGGCAGCCACACACGCCGGTGTTCACTCAACCCGGAAGTAACATAAAGTAAAAAAAACAAAACAAAAAAACAACACAAATCACCATTCGGTTTGATTTAGACTGTGCTTACAACAGACTTCTTATGTCGTTACCACATAGGCTTCGTCATGCTAATGAGGGGATACCAGGGCTAATGAGGCAATCAAAGACACGTATTAGGACATTAGCATTAATCAGATAGGACACTACTACTACTACTACTACTACTACTACTACTACCGTGCCGTCCCATAAGAATCCATATGAAGCGTATTTCAACAGCTAAAATATATTGAAGAATGATGTTCAAGTAAAGTATAAGGGGCGATTTGTTCAGTTCTGAGGTTCGCAGAGAATCCTCTTACTTCACATTGACACTCGTCTCTCGATGCGCAAGTACACACGTGTACGTACATTACACACCCGGGTTGTCATCTTCCGACTCACACACACACACACACACACACACACACACACACACAAATGCGCACGCACGCTCACGTCCACACCCAGCCTTGGATTTGTTTCCCCTTTGATGAAATGGGGATTATGGGATAAAGGAGGCAAGGCCACGGCAGTTTGCTTGAGTTTGGGGCACAGCTGGTCACAGACAGATGAATGTTTATCAGCCCTCGGATCCTCGCACTACCCGCACCCACGTCGCAGCGTCCGTTTGTTCCAAGCTTCCAATTCACAGACTTGCTGCAATGTTAGCTCGTTCACTGACGCTCACAAATTTATTCGTAGGGCGCCCTTCCCATATTATTATTATTTTTTTTCTTGCTTGGGTGCCGATAAAACGCTGGCTAGACCTATGCTCATGTTTTTGCCTTGCTCGAGAATCAAAACGATGGCTTCAGAGAGTTCAGATTGGGACAAGATGCTTTCTTGTTACTCATCCAGTTATGAATACGCTTCAAATACTTCTGAAGAGGAAAGCATAAATGTTTGCAATGGATTCAAGAAGTCCTTCCATAGCAATTGGAGCCGTCTGAACTCCAATGTAGCAGCCAGAAAATGCACAAGATGGCGCCCAAGCTCCATTGGAAATGGGCTGATTTGTCTGCTGGGAATTTGTGTCAACTAGTATCAAATAGTAGTCTTGGTGCAACACACAACAATTCACCATCGCGTTATTTATGTCATTTTCCTTCTAATTTCGAGTGCTTGCTTAATTTCTTTGCCAAAATGCTTTGTGTGTCGCTTTCTTGGTCAGGGGCGTTCCTGACGTGACATCACGTCAGGAATCGTCATCAACTGGAAAACAAGACTTCCTGACTATTCAGCGTGAGTCTTAAAAGGTAAAATATAGCTATGCTACGCCGTGGAATCTTTGTCAAATACGCTCAGTAGAAGACATTTGAAGTGATTTGACAAATTATGGACGCAACTTGTCCGGAGGCGTCTGTTGTCCTTGAAGTAGTCCTAAAACTCTGAAAAATATTCTGTGGGTGCTGGAATTGGAGTGACCATGACAAAAACCCTGGCACTGCAGTGGACATATTGTTGCACGTCTGGCAGTGAATGAGTTCAAATCTGAGGCCTTTTTTTATATGTGGACATAGGCTTGAGAGAACGTTGCCACATCTTTGACCTGTGAAGAAGTGTCGTGTTAACTCGCTGCAGAGGATCACGTGACTAACAGATGCATTCATCTCATCGACCACACTTTGTGCGACTTGACCGCCTGAATTCAGAAGACAATGACATAGTTCTCGAGTATCGCCTGTGCCTCCACCTTTACTCGCACTTGCGCAATCCAAAATGACGTTGTTGGGTTGATTTGCTCTCACTTGCTTGTTTGTCTGGTTTCCTGGAAAACCTCTGACGAAAAGAACCTTCTTACAAACTTATTTATGAAAACCATTTTTTTCATAGACAGTCAAAGTCTGAGATGTGTTTGAAATATCGCCGCTCTCTCTGACTTTTGCAACGCAGTCACAAAAACAGGACATCAGGCTGGCCACCCCCGGGCTCCTGGGGGCCACTGCAGGGGCCTCCGTTCAGTTGGGACAGCATGAACTGCAACAGGGAGAGCCAGGACTGCCTCGCCAAGTAAGTGGAACCCGAATATCCACAGATACTCTGCAGTGTCCGTGATACTACGACGAGGTTTTTTTTTTGTACGTCGACTATAAATAACACGTAAAATAGATGTCATTAACTCTTTCACCTTCAGATATTCGGCCTTTCTTGTTGCGTCCTCTGCTTGGATTAAACCCTCTGTGACCCCGATGACAATGAGAGGATCACAGATTGGGACATGCTTCATTACAGACAGATTTAGTTGACGACGTCGCCGTTAAATGTGGAATAGAGAGACGTGTGACAATGAAATCAAGGTGTTGGGGGTGCTGCCAAAGGAGGAAAAAAATGGAAACAAGGAAGTAAAGTGTCAATTGAGGCAGATGACAGAAGTGTTTTTCCTTTCTGCTGTGTTCCAAGCCAAGTCTCCCAGAGCGGCTCCCTCGAGGAGGTTCATTTGGATGGATTCCCACCCGTACCCCGCCTGGTGGAGATGAGACGTGATCCCGTCTTGGGTTTTGGATTTGTGGCAGGCAGCGAGAAGCCGGTGGTGGTCCGCTCCGTCACGCCAGGTTTGGAAGAGCCACGGCTGCAAATACGACCTTTCTTTTCTTCCTTCAACATCGTGATTCGCACATGTTGGGATTGCTAAATCATCACGCACAATTACTGATTAGCCATCCAAACAATCCAGTGGCGGGCCGTGGATTTCATCGCTAGGCCTTCACTAGCGCTATGTCTGAATCAGTCCAGACTGGAAAAAAGTATTGTGAAGGCAATTCGCTATACAAACACATTTTAAAACATATTTTCCAGTTCTTTTTGAACGGAGCTTGTGCGCCATCTTGTGCATTTTATGGGACGCTACATTAGTGTCATTGACGGCTCGAATTGACACGCAAGGACTTCTTGAATCGATTGCAAACATTTATGCTTTCATCTTCACGAATATTTGAATCATATTCATAACTGGATGAGGAACAACAAAGCATTTTCTCCCAATCTGAAGCCATTGTTTTGATTCTCCAGCAAGGCAAGACGTCCTGGCGTGACGTCACAAACAAGGGGGCCGGACCTCCTGAAACTCGCCATCTTTGAGGTCCTTTTGAAGTAATTTTGGGACACTTGAAGTCCTTTTTATTGGTGTTTTTCATTTGACTAAAAACATCAGCCTGCGTGTTTTGGCTATTTTAGATGCTATCAAACGGTTTTCTGGTGTCAGTTAGGAAACAAAAAAATGGTGTCGCTTGTCCTTTAAGTGAGAGTTGTCAAATCTGGCCCGTCAATTAATTTTATTGGACCACCACTGACAACATTTTAAAATGGCACATATTTAAATGTGATACCCCAGTGACAAGTCCAAACGACTGTGCGTGCAATGGACTTTCACGTGACAACTACAAAGCACTTCATTTATTGAAACTATTTTGCAAGAAAAATTCTACGTGACTCATTGTATGCCTTTGTGTACGTGTGTTTTGACGTTGAAGGTGGCCCATCCGAGGGGAAGCTCTTGCCAGGTGATGAGATCATCATGATCAATGACGAACCTGTCAGTTCGGCTCCAAGAGAACGAGTCATCGACCTTGTCAGGTGGCTGCAGGAACATTGAAGGCACTCTCAGAATTAACCGTACAGTAGTTGCATTTGTTAGGTGATGGATTGGCCAAAGAGATACAGCATACAGTGATACCGGTTTCCAAACCCCTTGACTTGGCTGACGTACTTTCCGGTTTACGAATTCAAGTGTTTCCTCATCAAGTGTTTCACGCTGATGAAACACTCCATTCCATCAAGCCATCAACGACCATCACAAAGGTCAATAAAACCACTTTATTATTATACAGTACAGTTTATTTCTTTAATTATAATACCATTGCACATTTATTATACATAAAATAAGGTATATTTTGTGTAGTTTTAAGGCTTGGAAAATTACAAAGTAGAAAATGATGTTTGATGGGGACCTGGAAACAGATTATTCTCATTTCAATGGTTTCCTATGGGAAATCAATGTTTGGGATACACACTTTTGGCCTTACACATTCTGTCTGGGAACCAATTAATTTAATTTCGGTATCTCTGTATACGCAGTATACCAATTTCACTAAAGGTGAAGGATATTTGGCTCTGAAAAGTCTGGTTTTTGTGCATTTATTCGTCTTCCCAAGCTCAAATCTTCACGTTGTCTTTTTTTTGCGTACTCTTCTTTGGCCTCTATGTCACTGGGATTTGCTTTTTTTTCCTTCTCCCCTGCTTCAGGAGCTGCAAAGAATCCATTCTATTGACTGTTGTCCAACCTTATCCGGTGAGTGCATCAGTGACGTTTTTTGAAGACCCCAACATTGATGGCATACATCCAATATGCTGTACAGGGTGACCCAAAAGAAAACGGGCCCCAACTCCAATTAGGCCTCCTTTCTTAGTGTTTTATCCGAATGTAATGAAGCTTTGGTCAGAACTAGATAAATAGTTAGATAGACAGTTAGCTAACTAGCTATATAGCCGTATCGCTAATAAATAGCCAGCTACATAGCTAGCCAGACAGACAGATAGAAAATATATAGCAAATGGAAAAATAGCCACCTCCATACCATACCCACCTCCATCTCCACCATAGCTAGCTAGCTAGACAGATAGCAAATGGATAAATAGCCAGCTACATAGCTAGCGAACTAGACGGATAGCAAATAGATAGCGAATGGATGAATAGCCAGCTACATAGCTAGCTAGCTAGTTTCATTTCATTTGGACAAAACACGAAGACATGACGCCTAATTCCAGTTGGTCCTGTTTTTGGCGGTCACCTTGCCTGTATTTCCATCAATCGTCAGCTGTGCTCCATCAAGTATCGTTTTGATTTGTGTCACTTTGTCTTACGTTGATGCTTTTCTGCAGCAAACCCTTTCCCCTCTCCCTGTACTTCATCCCCTCTTTGTTTTTCCCCACTGACTGTGTTGTTGGACGTTTGCCCGCTAGTCCCCTAAATCGGCGTTCATCAGTGCAGCTAAAAAAGCCATGCTCAAGTCCAATCCAGTCAAAGTGCGCTTTGCCGAGGAGGTCATCATAAACGGACAGCTTCCAGTGAGACACACACAAAATCAATCAATGGATGACCTACATACAGTCACCCTTTTTTCCAGATCTAATTGAATGACAAATGTCACGTCTGCATGCGATCCCTTTTGCAGAATCCGGTAAAGGACAACTCTCTCTTGTTCATGCCAAATGTCCTGAAGGTCTACCTGGAGAACGGGCAAACCAAGTCTTTCCGTTTTGACAGCAGTACCTCCGTCAAGGTGTGTTTATTCACCAGTTGCTAAAAATGAGACGCTTCCTGTTAGCTTTCGTTGTCATTCATCCAGATCGCAAGAAAACCAAGAGCCAGAAGTAGGCGTCCAAAATTGGATTGACCCTCAGAGGGTTTTCTAAGCAGATCTGGGTTTAACCTGTACGACGGAGAGCTTACACAGACGCTCAGCATTAATATGAATATTTTTCCATTCCTCATGTTTGGTAAAAAAAATGCCGCCATATGATCAGAATGAAATTGAACTTGCTGGTCCAGAGGCAAAGTTACTGCTAGCTAGCGGCACGCTGCTCATTAGCTTGCACGCTTTCTTTCTGCTGTCTCTCGCAGAGTATACTAATGCTAACGTTAGCATGGGCCTTGTCAAAGTGCCACTAACATCCGACTGTTTCATCGCTGGTCTTGTTTCATTGCAGGATGTGATGGTGACTCTGCAGGAGAAACTGTCCATCAGATGCATTGAACATTTTTCTCTCGTGTTGGAGGAGAGGACGGAAGGATGTGCAAAGCCACTGCTTTTGCTGCATGAACAACAGATGCTTGCTCAGGTCAAATTGCCTCTTTCTCTCTCACTCTCTGTCTCTGTCTCTGTCTCTGTCTCTCTGTCTCCGTCTCTGTCTCTCTGCACTTTTAAGGCTGATGTAGTGCGGTCTTCAAAGGCGCGTTTCAACTCAAGTGTGATTTATCAGCCAAGGTGGCAAGAGTGACTTTGTGTTCAATCCAGCATGGCTGTGGTCCACCATGGTTGGACTGCTTGCTTTCAGGAGAACAACCATTTTCTTGGCTCACATTTGGAATGACTTGCAATGCAAATCAACTTCCTGAAAAGTCTTTTTCGACATGGAATGACTCAGTCCCTGTCGTGGCATGAATCTAATCTGTCCACGTCTTGCCACGCTTGACAACAACCCGACATCCCACCGTGGCACTTCCTTCCTTTTCTCTTTCACTCTTTAGGTGACTGGCAAGCCCGGTTGTGACAAGATGAAGTGTTTCTTTCGAATCGGCTTTATGCCCCGCGATCCGGTGGACCTCCTGCGGAGAGATGCTGTGGCGTTCGAATACCTCTATGTGCAGGTGAGGGAGGGATTTTGCCCTCATTTCGCATGGAGTACACCATGAATAAGATGGGGCATTATGTGTCACATTTCATCAATGCCTTTTGGTGAAGGACAGTGATACGGCAGCTTACAAATTGAATTGGTTCCCAGAAAGTGTGTGTAAGGCGAAAGGTTCGTCTGCCAAACATTTATTTCCCATCAGAAACCATTAGCATGAGAATAATTTGTTTCCAGGTCCGCATTAAACATAGTTTTCTGCTAAATAAGCCTTCATATTACACAAAATAGACCTCATTTTATGTATAATAAATGTGCTATTGTATTGTAATTAAAGAAATAAACTGTACAGTATAATAACGTTGTTTTATTGACCTTTGTGATGGTCGTTGATGTAGTAGTTGCCCCTTGATAATATCCGAGTGAAGTTGCCGTGCTTTCTCGGTGATAATACCCTCACTCACACTGTCCCCTGCTAGCTGCTTTTCATTCATCCAAATCAACAGAAGTT